>NC_060163.1:16840350-16958830 GCF_021292245.1 Micropterus dolomieu
AACAGCAAAGACATTTATTCAATATTCTTTTTGAGCATAGCTTACCCTCTTAGTGCAGGCATCCTGAATTATTTCATTAAATGTATGTTATTTCATCCATCCCACTGTTTGGTGCTCTTTGTGAACAGCACAGAAAAACTAAAAGCATGCTAAAGAGCATGCAAGTAGTCTCAGTGACGCGGATCACATGTTTGTAGAACAGTATGTCTCATTTTATATAATCTTACAGCAGGCTAAAAATAGCATCAAATGAATATTGGATGCTAGGACAGAGGCGTTACGCAATTCACGACTTATGCTGTCAAATGAAGCAATGACAGCCCCGTTCGTTCACACACACATACACACACAAACATCACATAATCTCTTTCATACATGCGAAAGAAAAAAATATAGATAGCACAAATTCTTTATAATGTGAAGGGGTTGTTTATTTATACCATTCTGTGTCATCAAAGGGTGCTTTAAGCTTATTCTAACACCCAAACTGACATATCACTGCATGTATAAAGCAATGGTAAGCTAGAGAGGCTTGCTTGGCCATGTCATTTGTATACCAGTATATCAAATCATTAGGTTCACATTAGAGCTGCTGATTATTTTCATGTTTGTTTGACTGAATCAGTCTACAAAATGAAGTAAAAGACAGTTAAAGATATCCGCCAGAAGTCCTGAGAGGCCATGCACACATCTTGAAGTTGCATGTTTTTGACCAGAAGTCTGATAAGATATTTAATATGTAATAGTATAAAGCAGGAAAAGGCTGTGAGACTCCTCAACTCCACCTCATCCTCTGCACCATGAATAAATGACATGGAACGTTTGTTTTGCACATTACCATACCACTGCTTCTGTATAATATATATGTAACAGTATTGTTTTTATTTTTATTTCCTTCTAATTTTCAATATTTATATATGTTCTGTGTATGTAGCGTGAAGGGATCAAAAACTTTAATTTCTTTGCGCAGTCTTGTGAAAGCTAAAACCAACAAATGGCATTTTTGCTTGACAAATGATGATGAATGAAAGATGAATAAATTTCACGTTTACTGTTCAGTCACTAGTTCACTTTACTATTGAAGAGAGGGCTTATTTACCTGTGGATCGATGCCTTGAATAATATTCCTATCTTGCATGTTCATGGGTGTAATTTAGCTACAGCACTGTTGGCATACAACAGAGCTCCATATCATCCATCAGGGAAGTTGAGGTAGCTTGACAGGTGAACATAAACAATGCCACCTACAGTAGCATTTCTAGAAGTGTACACACACACACACACACACACACACACACACACACACACACACAAACACACACACAGACGGAAGGTGTGAGAGGCAGCGAGACAGTGAGGGAGAGAACGAAAGACGCACTGGGTCAGAAAGGAGGAGGAAATGAATGCTGCAAGAAGCGGAAAAAGCTGAGAAATTCCGTATCCTCCCTGTTCCAGCCCCCCGAAAACTGCTGAAGCATCAGCAATTACAGGCTGGCTGGGTCATGAATCTCTGTCTGCAGTGGTCTGCTCTCTCTCTGCTGGGTGATACTGCAGAGGTGTGCAGCCTTATAGTCACCTGGCCGGTAACAACAACACACACGCACAAAAAAACAACAAAAACCAATGTGAAGCTGCTGCGTGATCGCCAACTTATTATTAAGCCTCTGTGCAAATCAAATTGACACTTTGCATCTCCTTTTCCATGACTGCAAAGATTACGCTGTCAGGGGCGAGCTCATATGCAAAGTGGTTGTTTTTACAGACGCACAGGTGAGCGTGATCCATGAGCAGCAGACCAAACAGGCTGTCACGGTGATACAGTACTCGCAAGCAGCCATGGGACAAAGGAGAGGGGAGCACACACGCACGCGCACACACGCACACACGCACACACACACACACACACACACACACACACACACACACAAACGTACTTCAGGAGACAAGCAGAAAGTGCTGAACATATAATTAGCTAATCCAGTAGGAAGCACAGATAGGTGGTCACTTAATTCACATGATTAATTAAGGGCAATAAAAAAAGTCTTCTTTCAAAACTGCTGTCTATAGTTACAAGTGACTCCCTCTGCACTATTTGCCAATATGTCTATATTGTTTTGTTCATAGTGTATATATTAGTGTTGTCTATTCTGTAGTTTGTGTCTGATTTTATTTTATTATTATTTTATTATTGTATAAGTAAGCACATCGTGAGCAATGTACAATCCTGAGTCAAATTCCTCGTATGTGTACACATACCTGGCAATAAAGCTGATTCTGATTCTGATTCTGATTCTCTTCTCTGAGGGCTTCAATCTTTGTGCGGAGTACGTTTGCATGTGAATGTGTTTGTGTGCATGCGTGTGATTGCTGTATCCCGACGAGAGGGAGGGAGAGAAGTCATTTTCTGCGGCACATTCAGCGTTAGGATCCTCGGCTAATGAGATTAGTAAATAATGGATTGAAAGCAAGTAGCCTCCCCTCCCCGACACAATGGCCAGAGAGGCTGCCCTGTCAGCGACACATCCTCCACCGATCGATATGCACACACACACAAACACACTCCCACTCACACAGAAACACATCCAAACAACAGGGGCCACCTTTTTAACATACAAATTGTGTTATAATATCGAGCGCCGCCTGTTTTGAGACAGTGCTATATGCCTTGCAGCCCACAGACAATTCCCTGGGACTTAAATTCAAATTGGGAGTACATCTAGTCTTGATCTACAGAAAAATGGATATTGTAGACGTCATGCCGGGCCCTCGAAAACCCTATAGATCTCTTTCATCACATGAATGTATGAGAGAAAAAGAGTGCTGCAGAGTGCCTGAGTCCAGAAAGGACAAACAAGTCTTGAGAGTTAAGAAGTCTTCTCTTTTTGGATAAACAAAGGCATGAAATGGGCTTTAAGGCCAGCTACAGCACAACCTGAGCTCTTTTGAAATGTGTGAACAACCTGTTTGCGAGGGTAAAATAAACCTAGTAAAAATTTGCTTTAAAGCGCCAGCAAATGCCAGACTCAACTGCTTGCTTGTATTTATTTTGACGATGAGAAATCTGCTGTTACATCTATTCAAACTGGCTCTGAATGACACCTTACAGCCTATAAGAACGGGCATAATTTCCCCTGTGGATAAGGGGGACAGGGCATATTTTTGCCTCTAGAGGCACAGTTTGATATACTCACTAAAATCACTAAAACATCATTTTACTGTCAGGCAGTGTCATAATCCAGATGACAGAGTTGACAAAAATGCTGATTCACCTATCATTTGTTACCATTATCTCAGACAATAAGCTTCACAAACAGCAGAAAGTGCTCTTTTGGAACATTTTCTTTCCCAGGATTCCGTCCGTCAGGCTACATAAAGGCTGCTTTCTGATTGGAAGAGCTTGTTGGGGCTGCACGCCCGAGCTGAAGACCTGTAGACACTACTCAGGGCTCAAAAATTGAAAACAAAATAAAATTAATCTAGATGTGTAATTATAATATTCTTACATACAATAAGATAAGACAGTGGCAGTACTATTTATAGTCAACACTATCATTAAGGGTCACTAATAATGAAACTAAATACAGTAAGTAGTAAGAGTAGGTAAGACTACTGCATTACAGTAATGCGGTAATATTACAGCAATTTGCATATCTTTTTAATTTCTTTTGATAGACTATCAGTGTTAGGGAAAAATGAGAACCAATTTCATTACAATGTGTAATCACTTCTGTTGATATAAATGCAAATAAATGCAGGAAACAATACTGAGTATTAACCAAACCCACACCCTTGTCTATAAGTGTCTATATTAGAACCTATTCCACCCAGTAACATCCAGATTGGCCTGTGTGCCACTGAAGCGTGTTGGTGTTCCTGTCAGGAAGCCTCCCTGGCTGGGGTCAGCATAGCGCTACCAAAGGTCAACCCCCTGGTAATTTGTTTTACCGCTGCCCCATCCCCATCCAAACACAGGGCGTCGTATCAGGTAAACCAATTATTATCTGACATGAATCAGAGAGCAGAGAGGTCCCACACGACCACTTCCTCTATTATTAGCAATGTGTCTCTTTCTCTCCGCAAAAAGGCTCCTTGTCCCTGATTCCCGGCGCTGCTTATCAGCTGCCAAGTGACTAATTTACCTGCAATGTGCAACTCTGTGTGGGATTTAAACGTAATTTAACCTACATTCAGACAAGAAAATGAATTAAGCGCTGCTGTGCCTTTCTCTCATTTTGCCTCCCTTTTCCTGTCTCAGAAGCATAAACAGCAGTCAAAACGGAGAGATTTCCCCTGCTTAGTATTCAGCTGTAATTCTCCTGGGTGGACACCATGCTGTGTAGACAATCTGCATTTTGATTGGTGTACACTGGAAGTTTCCGCACGGCTCTTTAAAAGCAGATGCATTGGAAAACAACACAGAATAGCCATTTAGAAATCTATTTCTAAGAACATTTAGTCGACTGTGCTGTGGAATAGCAAATCACTTGAAGAGATTTATCTTGTTTCATTAACCAGAGCCAGCGCTGACACGAGGCTATGATGAGAAACTGATCATTTGTTGAGCTGTGACTGTGTTGGCCAACATGGAAATACCAGCGATATATAACCCTCTCAGAGAGCCATTTGTACAATCTCACCATTAGGAGCCACTTTGTTCCTGTAGCCCCTCTGGCCTCAAACCAGGCTTCAGCCTCCGATGGCTGTAACCATGGTAACTGCCTTCATTCAACACTTGCAAATAATGAAGACAATGTGTTTTCCATTTAGATTATCTTTTTTTTTAGCGCTAGAAGATATGGAGAGTCCATCCTGACTGTTTCATTAAGGGGGCTTAATAACATGATTCCCTTTGCTGGGTGCACTGTACGAGCTGAATCACAGATTAAATTGGTCTGGTGGGACACGAGTCAATAACAATGTTCAAGATTCAATATTATGTTCAACAACTAAACTTGGAAAAGTTGTTTTTCTTCCTGCCCTCAGTGGACTTGGGTGTTGTAGGGAGGAACATCAAAAACTGGAGAAGTGCCTCAGGCAAAGAATTTAGTATCTTGATCACACTATGCAAAACAAAAAGTACAAGGAAGGCAGGCAACTGAAAAGTAGAAGTGTGGGATCTTTAACAACCTGACTATATTTTATTTTTTAGCTGTTTTGGACCTTTTTACATGACTCTTATCAATCAATAATTATATCTGAGATCTGCTGTACATACAGTACATTTCAGATGTGTTCATATTTACATTTACTTGCAAATACAGTGATTTACATGCAATTTGTATTATCACCTGATATGTCCTGTCAGACTTAATTGTAGCGATGTTGCCGCAATTACATGTGAGTACAACGTTATCGTAACCGAAAGAACAAGTCCTGCTAATCCTAACAAAGAATAAAGTGCATTTTTCAAGAATCTGTGCATGCGTGTGATCATGTGCAAACACACACACACACACACACACACACACACACACACACACGAAAAGAATGAAAGAATGGAAACAACTCCTTGCGGGGCAGGAGTCTCCTTTCCACTGTTTATAGGGAAAACTCCCTGTAAGCAAAGCCAGCTTTCCGGGCCAAAATTTATTCAAGAGTTTTACAAATCACTAGACAGGAAACACGGTGCTGTTCTCCACTTCCACTTTTGCAGCCCAGTAAACATTCTTTTGATTTGCTGTGTTGCTCGCTCACAAGGAAAACACACACAAAGCAGATAGTTACTCTAATTCCTTGATGACAAGAGTTTATCTTGCTGTGTGGGGCGCATTTCAGAGAGTGCAGCTTGTTGCCTCGTGTGGTGTCTGTGTTAACACAAAACCCTGTAAAGACTATTGACTGGAGGAGCTGCTGTCAATAGAATTCATATTATTTCTATTCTTGCTGTTGCGGAGCTTTGTGAACCTACAGTCTGAGGACTCTGTTCTGCTGCTTCCCTGACAACAGAAAAGTAACCTTTATAAAAAAAGTGTAAAATAACAAGGGCACCACCACTTCAGAGTAGGTTTGTTGCTACAACAAACAATGCGGTGAGCTCTTGGGCTTGTGTGCGCAGGGGCCACAGTGCGCCTTGATTGATATAAAAGAGATAAAACACTGTTTGACTCCTGAATCCGGCTCCAATCACACACTTGCTGTGACGCACTCGCCACACGCTATCTCTGCCACACACGGCCCGCGCTGCTGATAAGCGGGGCTGAAGCAGTCATATCTACCACTTCTGGAAGAGTTTCTTCTTGAATAAATAAACTACTTCGAAAAAATCTGTTTACAATGTTGAGGTGCTTTGTGGATTTCTGTAGCCTAAGTGGCACAAGTGACAGCGAGGAGGAGACTGACAGCAATACAGATTCTGACAGAATCCTGAAACGATTAGTCAATTCACCAATTAGATGACAGGAAAATAGTCTATAGCATCTCAAATGTGAGAATTTGCTGCTTTTCTCTGTTTTATTTCATTTACAACTGAAAATCTTTGGGTTAAGGACTCTAGGCCAGATAAAAAAAAAGCAATTTGAACACATCACCTTGGGCTCTTGAAACTTGTGATTGGCATTTTTCCTTACCTATCAACATTTTAGACTGAATATTAATTAATTAATCCAAATAGACTCATCATTAGGAAAATAACTCTTAGCAGTGTATCTAGTCCTTTCCTGGAATGCTGCAAAATGAAGAAAATCCACTTCAGCCTGTAGCCATTTGTTACATGCTGATAGTAGCTGCACGAAGAGTTTTTCTTTGGAAAGCTATGATTGGTACACTTAAGCTCAATACACCACATGTATTTTTAATGAGACAAGCCTTCTTGATAGTGACATAAATTGATGGCAAGGCTGATGATGCATTACATCTCAACTGGCTATTTGAGAAATCTTTTATGCAGGTCCTTTTATCTTTTGAAGTGATCACAAATAATGACATTGAATTAGCCTTTAGCCATTTGTGTTCCCAAGGCATTAAGGACATTTCTAAGAAATAATTCTGCTCTCATGATGGACACTGAATGGCTGGACACATTTAAGCACAGTCTCTATTTTAGCTCCCTGTAGAGATGTAAGTCAGTCATTTGCCACTTTGTAGTGGCACTGACCGCATCTTTACGTGGTCATTTCCAACACAGGGGCTCGGCTAATGCATTTTATTGGGTCTCAATGTCACTGCGACGCACACACATACAAACACTTTAACACACTAAAAGCACAAACACTGTTAAAGCACTTTAGAGTGTGACAGAGGACACCGTGTAGCAAAAGGTTAAAGAAAACCCAACAAAAATGAAGACTGCAGGAGAATTTTGATTAATGTTAGACCTCCGCCACACAGACACACACCTATTCCCAGACCACCACCAGAGAGGGATGGAGGCTCCAGCGAGAGACCACCAGGTGTGACCTATTCATTATTTACCAACAGAGGCAGGTTAGCAGCGTCTGGATGCTGTGCACAACCCCTTCCTTTGTAGGAGAGATGTGTCGGGATCAGATGAGAGAGGGCACCTTTGTGGATAGACATCTTTGTTCGCACCCTGCCTGTCTGTCGCCCTTTACTGCTCCTCACCCGGACAAACAGACAAAATGCATCTATGTTTTTTTTCATTCTAGAAAAGGTGATTCCACTTGTCCAGAGCAGTGTTGGACAGTAACATGTTACAATAATGTGATTGCTTTTTTTCAATAACAAGCAGCGCAGTGATGTCGTTCCCAACCTGCATGACGTGCAAAGGCCACAAAAAAACCCTCTAGGGCTATAACTGTCAACAAACACGGCAACACAGCAACATCGAATAAGTGGTCAAACTAAATGGAAGAATGCAAAAAAACATGCTAGTCTTTCTGTCTGGACCCAACATTATTTTAGTTTACGATACCTGACGTCTCTCTGGTTAGACCATAGTTGGGTTGATATTGTATAGTCTGACCCCAGGTTAACTCTATGTCACTCCAACATTTTGGAAGAAGAGCTTGTTTGTGTCGAGTGCTAGCTTGGTGTGGGGAGGTAACTAGCATTCGCCAAAAGAAGAAGAATAGGACTTCTTGTCTCCTTGATTTGACCTTTGAGCTGGACTGAGTAATATAAACTAATGTAACCAATTACTGTTACTGTGGATTAATTCGTAATGCAATGACTCAATAAGTAAAGGGTAATAGATTGTATTTTCAAGGTAACCTGCCTAACATGGGTCCAGGTTGGAAAGGTGACAAATTTTGTACCTGCATGAATCAACTTTTTGGCACTTGGGAGCAGCTCGATAAGCTGGGAACACAACACTGCCATATAAGCACCTTATGAAGTTGTTCTAGCTAACGTGTTAGCAAGCAGTTGCTTCATTACACATAGCAGATGTGGAGCAACATTAGCGTTCGTTTGGAGTTGTGTTTCTGTGTGTGAGCCCAATGTTCACTCTATTTTAGTTATAGTTTGTACATTTACACAAAAACTCCAGAGATCTTTAGAGGCTAAATCTTTTTTTCCACCAGCTAGTGGCTAACATTCTCTGTCTGCTGTTTGTTGCTGGGCAGGTAGCATACAGTGGGTTTATTAGAGGTTTTCCACTGAAAACATCCCCCTGACATGGCGGAAACAAGTTTGATGACAGTGATGCGAGTCAACCAAAACAGTAAGCTGAAAAAGGTCAAAGTCCCAAATGACACGTGGGAAATAAACCTGGTGTCCATAAGAAAACCGCACAGGGAGCATCACCTCATATCTGTGATTACTTACATAAACTCTGTACCATGACACTTCAAATAAAAACCCTTAACTGGAGCTATTTTAATGGCTTAGGTGAGACAAACAGGCCACGTTCCTATGAATTATCTATTCTATCTTGTGTATACTCTATTCTGTTCTATTTTCTTTTATCTTCCACATAACCACAACACTAGTGGAGATAAATTGCCCTTCCATGGACAACTTGGCACAGGTTCACAGACATCAGGGGTCATTAAGGCAGCTGACAAAAGCATTTCTTTTTAATGAATTTGTGTATAAGAGTTCAGACTCTTCTGGCTGAGACAGTGTGTGTGTTTGTGTGTGTGTGTGTGTAAAGAATTGCAGTGTGTGCAGGAGCCTGGTTTCATTTCTGCTTGTAACACCCTAATGACTTTATTGTTTCATTCTTATCCAGCCTCCAGAAGGTATTACCATATAAACACCTGTGTTATCAAAGCACCGCAAACAATTTCCTGGATAATTTAACAAAGATGCGATTGTTGATTCGGTATGAGGTGTTGTGACTTATGAGTGTGTGTGTGTGCATATTTTGAGATATCTATTTCCTCTGTGTGTTTGTCTGTGTGTGCACATTTTGAGATATCTATTTTCTGTGTGGGTGTTTGTCTCTGAGTGCATTTTGTGATATCCATTTTGTGGTGTCTGTGTGTGTGTGTGTGAAGAGCTTAAACCTGCCGGAACCTGGCTACAGCTGGCCACTTTGCAGCTCCAATTGCAGAGGAAAATATGTTTGAGTTACCTTAAATGGAGGCTGTTTTGGTGAAGAGGGGACAGACCGAATGTTCTGCATTACCATCATGCTTCATGCAATTTGTATCAAAACCCCGGGTGAGGCAAACAAAAAGAGAACACTTGCATAACGTAGGAGCCTGATGTTACCCTGCAGAATCGGACTCTTTTTATTTTTTATTACCCCCCTCCCTGGTCCTTCCTCTTTCTGTCTTTGACTCTCTCTCTCTATGCTTCCCTCCCTCCCTCTTAGTCACACGGGCTGGATTGTTCTGCTGAGGCTTGGCAGAGGCTGCGGATGGGAAAAGTGCAGGGGAGGCAGCTAACACTTCCTGCCTCCCTGAATCAGAGAGTTAACCTTCACCGAGGGCACAATGGCTTCTGGTTAGCGAAACCACCCCACATGCAGGCAGCCTGTCACCAGCCATGTTCCTGTCCACTGACCCCTTTTTGTGTTACTCTGTCCTCTCTCGGACTTCATGTACAACCAAAGCTGCCCCTCAGATCCACACAATGGAGGAGGTTAATACGTTGTACAGAAATAACTTTTGGGGTTTTAAAAGAAAGAATTTTCTCCATATTTACATATTTATTTCCAGAAGCTAAAGATCTTTAGTTGCACACGGCTACTGAGGTTGGCAGATTCAAAAATATTTATGAGGAAAATAGACCTGGGAGAAGTGGTTTGTGAGCCCCATTATAATCTGTATTGTACAAACTGATTGGTAAACACGGTCAATTATTTATGAACATAGACAAATTCATTAAATATTCTGGTCTACAAATAATCCAATTTGGAATGTTAGTTTGATTTTGTGTTGTCTATAGTGAGCTAACTTTATCTCAGAAACTTGGGAAAAAAGTCAAAATGGACATGTAGGTTACAATTACATATGGTAGTTGGAAAATTATAATAAGTAATTTATGGATTTTGCTGTATTGATTGTATGATTATTTAAGTATTGTCTTTAATTTTGGACTAGTATCATTTGAAAATGTATAGCTACACTCTTACACTTACTTACATTCCTATTAACTTTATATTTATATTAATTTGTGATGTCGTGTTAGTCCATGTAGGCAGGGAATATTTCTATCTAGAGCTAGAGCTATAGCAATGAGTTGATTAACCAATAAGTTGATAATTAGTTAATCGTTTAAGCCATTTTCAAGCAAAAATGCCAACAATTCTCTAGTTGCAACTTTTCTAATGTGAGAACTTGCTGGTTTTCTGTGTTTTATAAAATTGTAAAGTGAATATCCTCTGGTTTGGACTGTTGGTTGGACTAAATAAGACCATCATCATCATCATCATCATCACAAAGACGTGATAACAGCCAAACACAACCTTAAACAAGCTATGACAAACACACACTCACTGTGCATTTATCAGAGTGGTAAAGTGACACATAAAATCTCACAGTACAACCACTGCAAAAGCATGCATGACATCACCCACCCACCACTATAAAGAGGTGGATTCATGCTGGCGAATGCCATTGAGATAAGGAGTAAAAAAATATGTGGGCCAAAGAGATGACAAAGAACAAGGCTGAATTTGCCAAAATGATTCACTAAAGTCAATGGAAAGGATGAAATACAGTGGAGGTAAACGGTTTCTCCCTTGTTTTCCTCTCATTTTCACTGACAAAAAATCAAGCATGAACAAGGCTAGCCTAGGAGAAAATAAAGCATTGATTTTGCACACTGCCCTCTCTACTGCAGAGAACTCCGATCAATAGGCTCAAGTAATACTCTGCACAAGTTTAATGCTTGAGCTGTACAGAGGCAGACAAGTGCTTTGTCTGGAAATTATTCCTGTTTTATTGCACCAGCACCACTGTTTGAAGGCAAAACAAAAGCAACTAGATCTGTCTAAAGAAACAGTGCCGCTGTCAGAAGAGGACGACCAAAGCTCTAGGATTGTTGGAGGGTGGTCAATGCCAACACCATGGTCAAGAGTTCATCTAAATCAATGGAGGAAATTACACGTGTTAGCCACTTTGTAGGATCTTCAGGAAAGGACAGCGCAAGAGGAGGCTGGGGGGTGGGGGGAAGAGGAGGTCAGTCCGTCAAGAGAAAGGGTCACATTGCCAACCAGCAGCCGATCAGAGAGATGACCTCCAGCTAAGGTTGTGACCTTTGACACAGGGCACTACCGAGGCAGAAGAAACAGGCACACAGTCACTCTCCATAAACGGAGACTGAGTCAAGATAAGCACAAGCTTCTTTGAAGTAGTCATTGAAAAACTACACACTGAAGGCTATGCAGGTTATCCAATGTCTTCTGACAGAGTGACAGCAGACAGAGCAAATGACTCTGATAATGAGGCAATGACTGAGCATGAGGGGAATCTTTTGCCCTGAAAAACTTTCATTTCCTGACTGCTCACCTTTCCTTTTAAGGTGCCTCCAAAGTCAGCGAGAAAAACCTCCAGCGCTCCGTCACCTGTAAAACATTAAAAAGCATTGACCCAGACATTTGAACACTCATTAAGCTTTTTAAAGTGGAGAATTCTCTGAGATCCCCTCTCTCAGATGTTTCCCTCTGAGTCGACCAAATGGTATATCAAGTTCAGGAAATTAGCCAGTTCCTGTTGGAGGAAGAGAAAAGAGAGCTGAGAGAGGCCAGCGTCGATGCAACACAGTTTTTACTACAACACATTTCAGACCTCTATTACATCCTGAAGACAAAAATCACACCAGCTGGTCTACGCTTGTATGTTACACTGAGAACCTATTTAATTAAAATCCTAGTAAATAAGGAAAGTATCCAGCTCATTGAATTACCCAATTGTCTGCTTGAATACAGAATATATACTCTTTCGCAGCACAGTGAATTGAATCTCAGACATGTGAACACCAAGACTAACGGCTAGATATCTCAACACCTTACAAACCGCGAGATTCCTTCAGGCTAGCTCTGTGCAAATAATTTGGCCATTAGGTCATTTAATATCCTCTGGATAAATTGCTGTGGACTCTTGAGACCCATCAGGAACCAATCAAATCTCCCTCCTGGTCATGGCAAAGATTTTGCCTGGCTTGAAGCAGCAACATTTCCCCAGGGAAACAGAGAAAGGCCAAATAATCAAAGACACTGTGCCACTTCCTGCCCTTTATCGGTCCAAAGCATCTCAACAGGCCTCGTTCTGGACTGTGATGAGGTTAAGATGGCTTTCCTCGCTTTAACCGAATTAGATTACACTGCGGATGACAGTACCAGTTGACCCACTGAGCGGTCAGATGAGTGACAGCACCACTGCCGCCACCACCACTGAGCTTGGCATGTCACACAACTGTGACCCCTGTCGCAGTCACAAACCAGCCACACACAGTGTGGTTGTAGCATAGGTTGAAACCCTAACCCTGCTGTTTCCATTGGGCTCTTCAAACAGACAACTGGCCCTGCAGAGTGTGTTACGAAAAGCCATCTCATGCATGGATAAGCAAGTGCACATAGACACAATAACAACTTAATGCGAGAAAATTTAAGTTGTTAACAGAATTTTCCACTGAAAATCCTTTCTAAGTCAGAAGTCAGGAGGCCATGGGTAGAAAACTAGCCAACTGGGCTCCTGAGTGACTTGAATCTGCACAGTGTCTACTCAAACTTTATTGACTGGCAGGCGTTGAGGCAGACCCTTGCATGCTGCAACTGAAATTAGGTTAGGAGAAGTCATTTGTCTTTTGTGGAGGGAGAGTAAGGAAAAAAACAGAGGCTAAAGAGGCCAGATTGAGCAGGAAGGCTGTAAAGGGGAAGGAGTTCATGCAGACTAACATCTGTGATATTTCTTCACTTCATGCTCGTTCCCCCATCCCCCTTGCCTTGGGTGTGCCAAATGCTAAGGTGGGGCTTAAAAAAACAGCAAGGAGCGAGTGTATATTTTGGTTAGCGCAAGTGTTGTGCATGCTGCTCCAACTGATGGCCATGTGTCCCCTCAAAGTTTTCAACTACAACTTAAGATGTCTATGAAGATTCTCAGTCATCCAGGTCATAGTTATCCAACGAAGGTTAAAGTCAAGGGCCAAGTCCAGTTGCCCTTGACTTTAACCTTCGTTGGATAACTACAACTTAAACAATAACTATATTGCTGTTGCAAAGTCTGACAGAAATTGTGTATTAGACAAAGAGGTCCTAAAAATGTATTCATTCATGATCCCCAGTCACAAGCTGTATAACAGTGAACTACAGTTTCATTAAAATGAGAAACTGAAACGAGAAAGTTGGTAAAGCTCACTGCTGAACAATTTTTAAAAGTCAGTAGGAGCTTACATTGACTCTAGCGCACAACTTCCCACTCATTTATAAAAGACGTATATATACACCTTGTCTTGTTTCATGGCCAGCAAGCTGTAAAAACTAGATACTTGGATCTTGGCAAAGCTAGCAAGCTACCTGTATCATTACATAACATTTAAATACACTTTTTATTTCCAGGTCATAATGTGGAGAAGAGATTCTTCTTTTAAAGGTTAGACTTAATTGTTTCAGTAAAGTAAATATAATAAATCTAAGATGTAGGCCTAGCAACAAGTATACTAAAACCAAAGAAACCAAATATTTACTGAACTGAGAGAACATGCTGAAAAGTGATATAAATAAAAACTTTAAAGGCTTTTATGTGTACTATCTTGACCTTGAATTCTCTCCATATTTTAAATGCTAAAAGTATTTTACATACTCGGAATTTATGTCTCATGTCTATATATATCACAACCATAAAATAGAAATTTGCAGTCTATAGAACAGTATTTTGTCATACCTACTGTAGGTTGCAATAAAATATCTTAAAACAGTTTCCTTTTGAAATTTGAATGAGAAAACCTGCTTGGGGTAAATATGTCACTTTTCTGTGCATACGCCTGGCTATCTTAATAGAAACCAGAAGAACGTGATCATTTTTAAAATCCCTAAGAACACAACTGTTGTCGAAAGGCAAGAGGGAGAATGCTACCACTGATAATTGCTTATGGATAACCTGTAATTTTGCAGTCAGGCTGCTGTTGAGTTGTTTATAAAATGGCTCATTAGGGGAGCTAACAGGCTAACAAGCGTAGCATGCTAACAGCTCATCCCTCTCTGGCGGGGAAAAGCCTCACTTCACCGCATTGGTTCATTATCTCAGCCTCTTCCCAGGTACAGCACAACCCCAAGCTGTCTCAGCTTGCTTGAACAGATACTTACAGCTTGTTGAGCTTGCCCCACATCCCCTCAGATAAATAACACACACACACACACACACACACACACACACATACACGCGTACACGCACACACACACACACATACACACGTACACACACACACACATACACACGTACACGCACACACACAGCACAGGCTCTTATCAAATCATTTGGTTGTATATGTGTTCTTATAGTGGGGGAAACAGAAGTGCGGGCTTTGCTAATAGGCAGCTAGCAGGGTGCCTGCAATTTTCATCAAGACGCACTCAAGATTTGTGTGACCTTTGAAACACTAAAATGATGTGGCCAATTTCTCAATTGAAATAAATGTGAAAGTGAAAACAGCTTTATACCTCTAGAATGTGGCAGTTTGTTGTTCATGACAGGTATTTTTCACATCAACACACTACGCTACATTTCCTGGTATTCTAGAAATAAAATTATATTTATCATAAACATTTATGACATTTGTGGGAAACACCAAAATATAGTAAATTTACAATGATTTAAAAATGAAAAAAGTAGTGAATCCTTACTTTTGAGAAGCTGTAACCAACAAATTTCTTACATTTTTGCTTGATAAATGACTTAAACTATTAACAGGTTATCAGAATTGCTGTAGACAATTGAAAGAGACTCTTTTCTTCTGGCTAATGTTTTTTTCTGGACACACTATTAGCCCGACAGCTCCCTCCTCCATCATCAGACAGGGGTAGCGCTGGTCTGCTGAAAAACACTTTGCCGTTGCTGCCACCTTGTTCCCGTGTCTGGAAACATTGTTTGTCTGCTGGCTCACTCAGATGGTGCCTCCTGTCTCCAAGAGGAGACCACCCCTCCTTTCCCTCCCTCTCAGCCCTTGCCCCCCCCCAATACCCCACGGTTGGGCCCACCCCACCGGGGGGGTTGAATTTAATAAAGGCTCCCTCAGCCACATGCTAAAAAGGTATGCAAATGTGCAGGTCCTTCTGTTTTCTGATGCCCCCCCCCCCACTCCCGTCCAACTGACTGCTCTTCTCTCCAAACCAAAGCCAAACACAGAGGGAGGGAGAGAGAGAGGGTGAGAGAGAGAGAGAGAGTTTGGTTGTTTGTTTTTCAGAGGAATGGATTATTTTGTTAAGACCGCTCTTGGGTATTTGATCTGAAAAGCTATTATGATGATTGCGATTACAATTAATTACATTATGAGGTACAGGAACTGTGAAAGAGGCACTTGATGTGCTTCCTTGTGGAGAGAGGAATCGTAAACGCACACACATACAATCAATTTTTGAGAGCGACAAGATGAAATTAATAGTGCCACAAAATTGGTAACCTCCAGGTCATCACTAATAAATAAAATAATAAAAATTAAACACCCTTACATGTGTATGTATGTGCTGTAAAAAACAAAACAATACTGACTTCTCAAGCTTTCTGCTGCAGCTCCTCCTCCTCCTCCTCCTCCCAGATATCAGTGATCCCTATCTAATGCAAAGGGCCCAGCCTTTGCATGGCTACCATGATGACCCGTGTTCATGAGGAGGTGAGAGCTGATCATTTTGTTCCGATGTAGTGAGCCGTGACAGGCAGCAGTGTGGGAAGGAGGGCGGGAGGAGGAGGAGAAGGGGGGGGGGGGGGCCACAGAAGGACCCACCAGAAGCAGCAGAGAGCCAGGCCAGACTGAGGGGACCAGCCTTTCCTGCTGCTTCCTTCCCGTGCTCTTGGCCAGCTGAGCAATCAGGTCACCTCTCTTTCCCGTGTCGCTTCTGGTCAATTGTTCTCCTCCCTCTCTCTCTCTTTTCTCTTTCTCTCCCTTCTCTCCTCCCAGTGCCACAGCCTGCAGCTGTTGCGGCTGATGTCATTTTTTGATAGGATTTTGTCTGTTCCTGCTTGTTGGTTTCTGCCTCTCTGCCTAAACAAATGTAAACATGGCAAGGGCTCATTTAAACAGGCGCACGCTGAGGATCTTTCATGTGGGAGACGCGGAGGGGAGGAGGAGCGATTGCAATGGTGCTCTCATGCAAACCCGGTATGATATGCAAACTCTGATTTGTTCTTTCAAGTTCTTCCTGGTATCATTATGAAAAGAGGCGCCCTTAACTATGCAACAACACAAGAACACACCAGGGAATACTGCCACTTGAAAAATAAGAGACCTCCATTCATGCTAGCACGCTCCCAGTGTTTATTCTTCAACCACAGTAGCCAAGACTAAGGAAGAGAACAGGAAGTACACAAACATGCCCTTTTAACCTCGTGCATCCACCATTCACGAGGAGTACAACTAGTTCCTAAAGCTAAATATCAGCTTGTACAGTAAGCAGAGCTGAATCTATACTGAGCTACATTTTCAAAACAATATCAAGGCTTCATCCTGAGGGCGTTTCAGGAAAATCCACTGCTAATACAACGCTCGCTTAAAGCTATGAAGAGAGACAGAGAGAGGGAGTTGTGATGATGCTAGCTGACAGTTAATTCCCAGCTTTGAGCGCAAGATTTACTCCAACATGGTCATGTAGAAAACTCAATTCTTTCTTTTCCACATGTTCCAGGAGAGACTCTATGTCAGAGACACATTAGATCACATCTTGGCTTGTTCAAAGACCACAAATATTAACATTATTGGCTCAAATGGCATCCGAAAAAGTACATCAAGCTCCCATCAAGGACAGAACGGGGAATGCCTGTAGATTTGGCACATTCTAGTCTGTATAAATAGAGATAAACATATTCAAAGTCTTTCCTTCAGTGGTAATGTACCCTAAAATGAGCAATCTCACAAGATTGAACAGATTCTAGGAACAGCAATCTGTTGAAACTGAGAAAGAGATAAATAAAGTCTGTATGTATGTGTAGCAATGAGACACAAATGTTGTCCTGACCTTGAAATAACTGCCACTTATGAAAAGCTGTTTTGGTATGAGAGACACCGATTATAGCCCATTTCTAGGCCAGCACATAATCAGTGTCCAAGTTCCAAATCAATGACCTACTTCCAAGCACACACATATATCCACTGCACATAAGCTGCAAGGCAAACTCTCTTTTTAACAACTTAATGTGATGAAATACGGAAATGAAATCGAGCAGACTTGTTTTGATCTGAAAATGTATGATACTTAGAAACACAAATGAGGGCAGCATGATTTCATACAGCAGGCAGAGCAGCGGAGGCCCTCCGCAGTGCTGCTTGTGTTATTTTGACACTGGCTGGCAGTGAGGGGGCCACCGGGGTCACAAGCGTCAGTGCTTTACTAGTGAGAGTAGATCAGATCTGACCTGGATAAAGTGGAGAAACAGTCAGCGCTGGCTTCCACAGGCTCCCGTGCTGTGAGGAAATGTGAGCGGTGGCTTGGCTGGTGAGGTCAGGACTGCACATGCCGGTTCTTAACGCAGGGTGGGCTATTTACAGACGCCCCCACCTCTTAAGCCCCCACTCCCCCCAACTCCAACTCCCCCTCGAGCAGATCCACCACCACCCCAGCTCCATGTACCATGCAGTCAAGCAGACAGATGGAGCGAGACTTTTCAGAGCATCCGGCTCTGTCCTATAACCTGGAAATACTTACTTCACCCGACGCAAACCTCCTGACTTCATTTTATAAATGAGATGTTATTTGACCCGTGAGTGTAAACATTCAAGATTGAGCCAGAGAAGACAGAGAGGCTAAATGTGATGTCCATATATACACATGCTGCTGTCATGTGGAACCGCCCTAGACATGCTACGGGCTGATGACAAAGACAGACCGGCAGACATGATTTAATGAATGGAAGACACAGTACGTGCACAGTCATTTCATGATGTGAAGCTTGCCTATTTTATTTCCACAAAAACAGATTTCCTCACCTAAAGGATAGGTTTATTGATTTTAAGTAATCATCTGTTCATACTGTCTGTGGAAGAAGCACTTCTTAAAGCATCTCCAATGGAAGTGAGAACAAAAATGTACAGTTCTCTTTTCCTGCATAAAAAAAAACATTCAAAAAAATTCAAAAGTTTAGCTGAACCTAATATGAATCTTAGACAAATCAGTTGGGTATTTCCCACAGTTGCAGTCTTTTTCAGTTCAATTTTCCCCTTTTGTGTTTCCCCAGACAGTGTTTCCTTAGTGAGCTGCTGCAGAGGGACAGTAAAACAAAGAGGGATTTTTGTGCTAAAAAGAGGCTTTGGAAGCTATCCACTTGATTTGTCTAACTCAGACTGCTGAAGCCTCATATTAACTTCAGCTGAACTTAAAAAGAGAACTCTTGCAATTTAGCATTGCACTGCTATAACACTGTCTGACTCATGATGGACAGATTGAAATAAAAAGGATCAAAGTTGATGGAGCACAACCAGATAAATTTGTCATTTTTATTCCATGTTATACATTACCCACAATGCAACATGACCATCGACACTTTGGTCTTTGGTGGATTCAGTTGTGTTATGCTATTAGCGGCTAACATAGCCTCGAGCCGCTAGGCTCAAGCTGAGATGAGAAATCATCCTTCAATAGCTATGCATACACTTGTGGTTTTATTTACTCAGGTTTTTATACAACTGCCGAGGAAACTTCTGCTGCCAAAAATCTCACTGTAAACTGTTTTCATTGAAACTACTTTCTAGTGAAGAAATAGCGACAATGTGGTCTGTGGATACCTTTTTTCTTTTTTTTTTAATTGGAATTGTTCAGTGTTATGAACACCAACAATTTAATTCCATTTACCTCCA
Organism: Micropterus dolomieu; assembly: GCF_021292245.1. Lineage (NCBI taxonomy): Eukaryota > Metazoa > Chordata > Actinopteri > Centrarchiformes > Centrarchidae > Micropterus > Micropterus dolomieu. The sequence continues at coordinate 16,859,701 of NC_060163.1, forward strand.
TTCTATAATTTTTAGGCAGATATCTCAAAACCAGGACAAAATAAACCAAACCTATCGGCGTGGCTATTAGAGGTTACTGTGAAAATATGTTTCAGTGGTTGCCCAGCCCTTAAAAAACAATTTCATGTAATGTTTAATGTAACTTTTTTTCCGAAAGGTATGACAAACATTAGATGAATTCTGTGAGCTGAGTAAAAGAATCCACATAATTGCAGTTATGTGGTATGTACCTTGGCCTGCTGAACCATCAAAAAGAAGCCTAAGGCTGTTACATATTTTGACACACTCCTCCATCGCTGTGTGTGGTGTTTGAGCCTGCTGTATCTCTGGGGAGCTTTGATCCAGCATAATGACTTTTGTTGAAAAAGCTCTTTCCACAATGGACAGCCTTGTCTTGTGCCATACTTGTTATCAGGTTTAGACAACACAGGAGCGGAATATGAACGTGCCAGTGAGTAGAGTAATCCTTCCTTCTTTTTTTTTCCTGCAAGGTATATCAGGTTTTGTCACTGAATCAGGGCAAAACCCCATTATACTGAAATGATATATAAACAAATCAATTTTTTATGTTCATGCATGGTTTCACAAAACTATTCCTCCTGCCCGGAGAACAGGCACGAAATTAGTTTGGCTGAGTGTGGCCGTTAATACACCGAATTAGTGGGACAGTTTGGGAAAGTGATGGCGAAATCAGTTTTTTATCAAAGAAAAGGCAGACAGAGTTAACTATTCAACTGCGCTTTATCACTTCAGACTAAATTATGACTTCCTTTTTCTGTGCTGTGCAGGTCTCCAGCGAGGATAAATGGGTGTATCTCGCTGACACTGTTCCCCAGTTCAACCATAAACGTGACCTGCTTTGGTTCTTGCACTGCAGCAGAGCAGAGTGGACAACTACGGGAGTTCAAGCTGAAAGTGATACTGACATTATGTTTTCCAGCATTGGGTTCAATATTGTTAGAAACAGTGGAGCTAATGTAAAGCAAGCAATTTAAAAATGATTCAACAAAAACCAAACGGACACACAAGTAGAGAAATCATCTGGAAACAAGAGCCACTTTGAGGTCTTTGCCATTGTAGTCTGACAAAGACCTCAAAGCTGTGGTTCTGGTGAAAAAGCAGAACAAATGGGGATTACAATATTTGAGGAAATAGAGCCTTTCAGTTGACCTACATCCCCCACAGAGACTCCAAATTATAATCTCAGCATACATGCTCAGCTATTGAATTTTTAGATTCAGTATCAACACCATGAAATTGCGTTAGATGGCAACTAAATGGGTAAAAAAGGAGATTAGTGGCAACAGATACTGACAGCACTTAAAATGTGCCCTTATTGCTCGTGATGTGAGTTTATTTCATTTCATTCCACACTGACAGCTTTAGATCCAAGCATTTGTGTTTAAGCACTGTATATCAACCCTCTGTAGACTACAACACAAAGTTAGAACACGTAGAAGAATCCACTTAAGGCTGTGAGCTTAAAAAAAGACACATTAAATCATTCTTTACCATTTAGCAGCAGCCTCCAAGGTTTTGATTAGAGTATTCATTGAACCCTGCACTTTAACACTCCAAATCAATTAGATGAACCAGCGTGCGCATGCACAAAAACACACACACACACACACACACACACACACACACGCAGACACTTCAACTGGTTAAATCGAATAATGATTTAATGCATGGCCATCCACTGGTAAAGTCCAGCGCAATATTCATACTCACACACAAACAACATCCATTAATGGCTTTAGTGATGGTGGTGTAATTGCTAAAAATATGCTTTATAGTGAGCTAAATGCATAAGAAGCGGATTAAACTGCATTCTGTGGTTGTAGTTGAAGCTTTCTCTGCTGGGTGTACAGTTTAGAGCTTTAATCCGCCTTTAGTTTATTTATTGTAAATATATTTCTTGACGAGTATGAGGCGGGAGAAAGGAGAAGTGCAAAATAAACTCACACTTCCTTTCCGTTTTTCTTTTCTATTTGAAAGTCGAAAGTAACCACAAGTCGGAAGGTGATTAACACAGTTATTCCACTTACAACAGTGACATATTTAATGCATGATTTAATGAGTCTTATTTTGAAAAAAAAAGGCATATAGGCAAGCTCAAAAATGTAGCTAATCATTTATGAATGTTTGTTTTTTAAGACTGCAGGGCATTTCTGACGAGGATCACTGCAGGTTTGATCTTATAAGCTTCAATTTATTACTCCAGACATTACACCTTTACTGTTTTTTTTATATGAAACCCTTAATCAGGAAAGCCTAAATGAGATTAAAACTATCTTTTTCAGGATTCCTGTTACAGAGTAACAGAAGCTGCATTGTCATGTCCTGTTTGTCAACTCATTTTATGTTTCATAGTAACAAGTTTTACTTTGCGTCTGCCCTGTAAAACACTTATATAAATATATAATAAAAATATATAATAAAAAAATTAAATATATATATATAATAATATAATATAATATATAATATATATAAATAAAAATGATAATTTTATTAGTGTTATTGACTGTGTAAATATGCATTTGTGTGACAGAGAGAGGGAGATAGCGAGACAGAGAGTGTGTACGTATGTTTACGAAGCCTCAGGAAATACCAGGACAGACACGCTGACTCTCCAGCACTTCAGGCCCATGTGACTGGAAACACACAGGCCAGATTGTTTGCATGTTTGCTTTGAGGGTCGCGATAAGAACATTTGGAGAGAAATATCAAAGCAGAACTCAGGACATCTGAATCTGGCCTGGCGCTGGAGGTGTGGTCCAGTTTGTCCACTTTTCTCCTATTAAACTCTTGTTTTCGAGTGATCAGCCACCCTGCTGATTTGCACGATGACTCTTGCAATTGTGTCCCCGTAGCGATCCAGTGCAACTAGCCTCCATTGACTTCCTGCTCTCATTACATTAGCATAATGCAGATGCAACCAGAGTCAGTAACCCTGCTGTTGCTAAGCACTATTTGCAGCAAATACATACGAAAAGCTGTGGGAGCTGCAGTGCTTGACAGATTTTCTTTACTAACCTACTTTCTTGCTACATGCCTCTTATAGCATTACATCAATGCACCTATTTATGTACAGTGAAGCTTGATTTTGATTTACTAGACTAGACTTTGAACTGAAATTGTCTCTGCATATTTGACACCAACTTTTTCTTCTTGAAGTTACACATTTAATAATACACTGTCTAGACCATTAATACTGACTCCAACCTTAACAAAAAACTATTTGGCCTTCAATTAATCTTCTCCACTGACTGAAAAGCAGCATTCCTGAATGAGCACTACAACAAGAAGCTCTCTGCTCTTCAATAACAGTTTGTTTTCTGTATTTGATCAACAGACTAATTTACTTGAACTAATTTAAATTATAAAACTAAAGCTCAATGGCTATTAAAGTTGTCATCCATGATCAAGAGGACTCTGTGGCTAAAAAAAAATGCACTGTTTCCCCTTTTCCTAACTGACACAAAAACATTTCCAATCCATTGAAGTGCAGTCCTGCCTTGTAAAAGGTCAGCAGAAACCGGACTACTGATCATTATGGAACTCAGCCTTTTGCTCGAGCTGTAGAAGCTAAACAGCGGTGGCGGAGATGTAAATATTTTGAGGAAAGAATTACCTCTTCATTTCCTCGTATAACAAATATTTAAGCAAATCTCATTACCATACGTTCATGCATGTCAGTTTGAAACACAATGTCCCAGATCGCACAGAATGAGAGACATGGTAGGCATAAAGATGTGCAAGATCTTGATGAATTTGGATGCTGCCATAAAAATGCTCTAACCCATCATTCCCTTTGTGGTTGTATGTGGCACGCAGAGAGCTATCTGGCTGGACTTGCATTTGGATGTGCAATTTCTGCTTTATTAATCGCTCACAAAAGATGCCATTATAGATGTCATTAAATGTGGTAGTCCAGCATAACGTGCAAGCGGCCAGTCTGAATAATCAGTTCCTCCCGTTTGTGCTTCCAGGACTCTTCTGATCAGAGCTCAACCTGCTCAACCCACTCTGCTGTGATTGGCTAAAGCAAGGTCATTGTCTTAAGAGACCTCTCTCTAATATACAGCAGCAATTAGTGGCTGCTGCGTGGATGTTGCACATGTTATTATGTGATAAGGGAGCGTGAGAGTGACCAGATGTAATGTGGTGTTCCTGAATGCTGCGCCAGGCAAAGCGGTTTATTGAAGAGCACAAAGACACCTGGTTACGCAGTGGTGGTCACGTTGCTAAAATGGAAAACATCAGCAGCAGGGAAGCACAAAAAAAACACTGAAAGAGCATACAATCCTATCATTATCCTTATCCAATTATGCAATTTTACATTTTCTCCATCTAAGGCAGGGTTCACATAGATACAGGGTCAAAGAAAAGCCTCCTCTTTCATTTCAATGAGATCACTACAGTGGCACAGACTTCTGCAAAAAAAAAAAACAGATGAGAAAATAAAAAAGCAGGGTCTTTTCTGCAATGCGATGTCATCTGGTAACACACTGCAGTGGCCAATCAAATACATGGACTCGCAAATTCCTGGTAGATTACACTGTGACATGAACAGCTAAATTCTACAGTTTACTGTGCAATCGTCAAGACCGAGGAGAAAAGGATGGCTGGTGTGGGCTTTAAAATCCTGCCTCAAAGTACTATACACTATTAACACAGCAGTCGTTCCCAGTCAGAAAACTCAAGAGCCCAAAAAGCGTGTTGCGTTACTGTGACAACCGGCAATTGCGAGCTGTCATGCCATTAGCTTTGGCATAACTGAAATTTATGTTTTGATGCGCTTGAAAATGTGACTTAAAGTGTAGCCAAGGTAATGTGCACATTTCACACTTCCAGAGAAGCGCCTCCACGTCAGGGGAAAAGATGAAATCCTCCCCAGGAGGACAGTGTGAGTGTTAGCAGCAGCAAGACACACAGTGCAAGGAGGGGAGGGAAAACTGGCCATTCCCATCGGAATGAAGAAAGAACAATGCAAGAAAAATACACAGTCATAAGAAAAGACCACTGTCTCCATCAAAACACAGAGGCAACAAAGGAGTCAAACAGAATGTTCCAGTAAAACGGCAGAGAGATGGACACTGAAGCTCGCTGTCGACTCCCTATGAGTCAGTCCATTGTGAGGCACACAACACACAAGTCGAGCGCCCAGTGAATCAGAGCAGTCAGCTGCCATCCACCACCTCAAGGCACAGGGCCAGTCTAGCACAGGACTGCAGACATGTGACCAGCTGTCTCACACAACCACCGTTACTTTACCACGTCTCGCCAGTCAGGGCTGAGGACAGAGCCATCGACAGTGAGCTCTCAGATAGCTTTGGATCTGGAACTTTAAAACGTGTTTAAACATGTTAAGTTTTCTCAGTTTACAGAGTTCATACAGAGAATATTCTGCTATGAACAGAGGCAGCAGGTGTTTGTAAATCTATAGATGACTGCTACTTTTAATTTACAGTCTGCTGTCAGGAGGGCGCAGTGACATCAATACTGCAGCGGGAGTTTGTCTGAGGCCTATCTGAGGACACCAAAATATCCATCTACTTTAACCCCCCCCCCCCACACACACACACACACACACACTAACAGCGATACACTACACGTGCAGCTGTCTAAATATTACTTCTCCGGTCTTCTGCTCTTCATCTCGCCATTCCTCTTCTCCTCTCTCGCCTTTTCTGTCCCTCCGCGACTTTAGGAGGGACAACTGTTCCACCGGCACAACTGGGGATGTACACATTTGGTGTGCCGTTGTCATGTCAACAGTCCGAGGCAGAGGGCTGGGAATAACTCACCTCCTGCTGTCCAGCTTTGCGCTATAACCAGACGCACACCTGTGGTACCAATTATCTTGTGGCTAAAAAAAAATTTGATTATTCCAAATGTAAATTATATTCTCTACAAGGCACTGCAGCAGGCAGTACCTTTTTTTGCGAGTACAAGTCATCACTAAATCACTGTACGCAATTAGGCTTTTAATGCAATTCATATAAGAAGCCAGACTAAGGCTAATCTCATAAAAGGACAAACAGAGCCATTAAAAGTCCTTGGCTCTTTACTTCATTACTGGCTCAGCTTGTTCTCCTTATGCAAAGAGTCCCCAGGTGCATGAATGTTTCATGGCCACCCTGCTGCCTGCTTCCCTCTGCTCAGATTCAGCCTTTCTCCCTCCTCCCAGAGGAAGCTCAAACTCCACTGTCAATTGCACTCACTTACACTCTACTACCGTCATCATCAGCCATTAGTGGGGGGGGGGGGGGGCACATAAGACAGCTGTTTTGCCTTGATGACTCTATCATCCCCTTCAGCGGGATTAGCATCAGTATCATCATCCTGATCATCGCCTTTGATCTCGAAAATTACCAAACAACTCTGATATGTACGACTATCAGCCTGTCAGCCACGAATTCCTGAGCTTTCAAAATCTGACTTCATTGTATAACACTCAATCATGCCACAGAGCATGAAGAGATAAATTGGTAATATCTACCGTATTTTATGTCAAAGCCTTTGAAAGAACCAAAGAAACAAATTCTTAATTTCACAGCTTTAAAGGTGACAAAGTGCTGTAAACCAAATATCTGTGAACACAAAAAAATCAGTTTTTCTTGATTCTGCATGGCTAAATATGTGTTGATCAGTTTCAGATATTTTTACTAAGTAAAAGTCATCAATTATAAGTAAATGTTTGACATGCAAATCTGTCTAGCTCTGTAAAGCCAAGGGGCGCTGCAGATTCAGGAGATTATTCTTTGTAGCTTCATCACTACAAGCGCCCCCTTTTCATATTGTTATTTAATACATTGTTATTGTAAAAATATTGAATTTAGCCACTGTAACTACTTTATATACTGCTGCATAGTTATGTATAAATGCTGAAATCTGAAAACTTACAAGCAACTATACCTGTCAGATAAATGTAGTGAAGATCTCCCTCTGAAATGTTGTGGGGAAGAAGTATAAAGTAACATAAAATAGTAGTACAAAAACCTTGATCTTGAACTTCAACTACAGCAACTAGGATATGGGCTTATATTTGTCCTCCTGCTGTAAATACATCTTCAAACTGGGCCACTTGTATGGCAGTCAGATCAGCTGATGGGCTAATTCAAGGCCCTGCAGCGCTGCCACTATCATCATTTCATTAGCTTTAAACAGACATATTACAAATAGAACACTGAGCCCAAGCTGTGTGGAGGCAAGTCAAGCTTGTTGGGTTATATTCTACAACAAGAATGTACCAGCCTAATGAGACCACAGTAACTGCTCCCACTGACAAAAGAGAAATGGAATAATATGGCGGCATTAGGCAGAAGAAAGGCTCGTTAATGCGTATATTTCAAGAAGCAGCATTGAGGAAGACCATTCACAAGCCAACAGCATCTCAATGCCAAGTGTTCTTAAAACATATTACGCTATGCCATTAATTAATTTGTTGGCTTGAGAAGCATAGCTTATCCAGGCTATTCATCATGAGCAGGAAATTGACAAGTTATCCGTGGAAGGCATGTCAAGGGATATCAGGTTTAATTTTGCATCACAGAAAGCAAACGACACTCCATTTGTTCAATAATCTTTGTTTTCCTTTGCAGTGTCTTTGTTTGAGTAGAGCCAGACAGGTAGCTTATACAAAGACACATGAGATGTAAAGTAGGCTTGGGGATTCAACAGGGTCACAGAGGAGTGGGGAAGTTCATCTCGGAGCCAAGTGTTGCTTAATGGCTTCCTCCTGCTCCTCAACTCAGACCATCAGAGCAAGCTGAGGAGAACATCTGTCCCGAATACACAGGCGCTTTGTACCGCCACAGTCACCCTGTCAATCAAACATGTTTTGGCATGTCACTGACTATCACCAGTGGTTGCGATTGCCTTTGAAGACATGCGGCCACACTGGTTTGGGGTGCACGTACAAGCATGAACGCATGCGTCAATGTTTGTATGTGTCTATGGGAAAGTGGGGTTGACGCCGCGTCTATTTTTAGTCAAGTACACTGAGTTCTGCTTCTGTGTTATGCTGCTCTGTTCCTAGGGCAGGCAGCCGGGTCATCAGTGGCAGCAGAGCACCAGGATAGCTCCAGCTCTACTCCGTGACCCCCGGCCCTCCAGCTCCTACATCAGTGGGAGAGACTTACAAGATTCCTGGTTAGCAGTTAGGTGAGGCTATCTGCGGGAAAAAAAGGGGGCTTTCTTGACGGATGCCATGTACATCCACCTCTTTCTCTCTCCGGTGACTAATGGGCTATTAATTCAGCTGTCACCGTGGAACGTTATCTGGCACTTTTCCATGGGAGGGATACCACCACGGAACATCTCCGCCACAGGCTCAGCCCTGGAAAAGATATGCTCTCCCAAAAGTTGCTATTCAACTAAAGGTACTATGAAGAAAACGTGGGTCTGATCAGATGGAAATTCCACGTATGTTAAATACAGAAGAATAAGATATCAGATGCATCTCAAAGACGTTGTGAGAAGGCAAACTGGCTTGAGTGCTGTTTTGTCACGCCTGTTTTGTTACTCACCCAGTAGTGTACAACAAAATCATCTTTCCACTCATCAGATACACGTCAATGCTGAACCTTTGAGTTAATAGTCTGCACCATCTCTTTCATGGTGACACAAAAGCTTCAAGGCAAGACGCCATCAATATAAGTTGTTCATTTCATTCAACAGGGTTTTTAGTGTGATGAAGTGCTTCATATTTACTTTTTGTAGCAGCCACTTATACACAACTTGTGTGATTATTATCAATTTAAGTCAGTTTGTGCATTTCACAGAATGAGAATATTTGAAGAACCCACACTGAAACCGCTACGTGTCTTGTGGCTGTGCTGCAGTTTAATTAATGAAACTACTGTTTGTGTATGAACAGAATATTGACGCTAGTAAGATGACCTGTCATAGATTCTAGGAGTTGAGTAAAATAGTTTGTATAATACTGTTGGAAGTGATGGGTTAGGTAACAACAACAACATCACTCTCCATGGTAGCTGCACGGGAAATATCCTGATATTGTGTCAACTCAGTATGATTGTTCTGTTATCTACAGGAATAAAATGGCCCGGAAATACAAAGTAACCGTAAGTGCCTTCCCAGTGGTTGATTTTCTAGTTTCAGATTTATTAAGACAAGACCATGTTAATAAATGGAGTACAAACAACTACATCATCTGACAAAAAATGTTCTTCCTTTTTAATCATAATGCAATTTTTAGATTTGGAAAAAATCGTGATAGTCTTGCACGGGATAATTATTATTACAAAGATCAAGATTCCACAAACTTTGGGGAATATGTTATTTATAACCCTGAAGTTACAGGGTACCTTGTCTGTAATTTTGGTTTTCGTGCAGTAAATACAAAAGCTGTAGTTCCTAATAACTTGGACAGTGTATACAGTGTAATGGGTATAGTGTACTCAGTGCTCTCACATACATTGGAGCTCACCCAAGTGATCTTTCAACCTCTGTTTTTTCCATTATCAAGCTTATTCCGACCAATGTCACATTTTGAGTGCTGCATTCTGTTTGTGGTTTCTTTCTTCTCAAAGCACCTGCTTCAAGAAACATCTATTTACAGACATTACTACAGCCCCATCATGGTTATCAGTTTAACAGCTTGTCATTCAGACATGTGGGTGTTCGGGTTGAATATTAAACTCTCACTGCTTTGCTGTGTGCTTGTTTAATAAAGTACTTCCACTTGACTCAACACTGGTCAGTGGAACAAGGGAGCTGTGACTGTGCCTGGGTGTGATGCTGTTGCAAAGCATTCATTTGGCCGAGGTCTATTTCATCGAAAGTACAAAAGTTCACTCCAACAAGTGATAATAATCCTTCCAATAGGCTTTAATCTTTTTTAACTTGAAGTTAAGTGGTCGTCTCTGTTCTCTTTGTTTGCCCGTGCAGGGGAGGTGGACATGTGTGCAGAGGCAAGGGGGGCTCCAGAGGCCAGGCCCTCTATCCTTCCTGTTCAGTTACCAGAGGCCTCAAACTTATCAGTTCCAGATCTCACAAGAACAGAGAGAAAGAGAGACCACTGACAGGAAGGGGATTTTTTTCCTCCCCTTTTTTCCTTTAGCGAGGTTAACAGAATGTCTGCACCCCTCACATTTCACAGAGGAAAGCAATTATTCATTAGGGCTTACACTAGCGCAACAGAGACCAACCTGGCAACCTTCAGACATTAACAGACTGAAATGAAACTGGTTGCCAAAATTGCTCAGTGAGAAAGAACTAGTTAATCAATCAATTAATTAGTTAATTCAGAGAAAATGCCTCACCAACAATTTTTATAAAGGTGTAAGTTATTTATCTAACAAAATTTGCCAGGCTTTCATTGGTTCCAGCTTCTCGGATGTGAACATTTGCTTTTTCTTTGTATATAATTATAAACTGAATATGTTTGGTTTTAAAATGTTGGTCCGCAACTTGAAGATGTCACCTTCTTTTCTGACATTTTTAGACTAAATAAATAGTCAAATAAATATACTAAGCCATTAATGAAGAAAGAAAAACAATCATTAGTTGCAACCTTACACACTTTTTATTTCTCAACATCAGATTACACTTAAGACTGTTACTATTTCTTTCAACAGCAGCCTTTCCATCAAAGCCAGCTAGATTTTCCCTTCACAAAGGCAACCTTGCATCGGCAGTAAGAGGGAAAAATCTGCCAATGAGAGTGAGACAGAGTGAGCTGACAGTGTAGCACTCATGTCATGCCCTTGTTCATGTCATATTCTACCTCGTTTCACTTGCTCTCACTGTCTACCTCGCCTGACATTTCGACAAAAATCACTTTGGTTTATCCCACTCAGCTGTGTGGCGGGCAGATGTTTGTCAGGGCACTGTATTTCTCAGCATTCACACTGCTCTAATCAAGATTAACCACTCTTATCTATTCAGTGTGCGTGTATGTGTGTGCTGGATGTCCCAATTCCTAATCCATGAAGCCATGGCTGCATTGTATAATACAGTGGACTAACTAATTACATTCCCTTTCCACGACATAATTCTCCCTTTTAGTGTGATGTACACTGAGCGACATATTGCATAAGGATGAACTAGTGAAGAGGATAAACAGGACCATGTGAGTTTGTGAATGTGAGAGATGGACTTAGTTGTCGGCAAAAAACATAAACAGACCCAACATCTAAGCACTTTGTTACTTTGTAGTTACTTGGTTTCTGAGCCCCCCCCCCACGAGCTACTAATGAAATCAACATGCTCTGTGAGGTGAGCCGACGCTGGCCACACACAAATTGCAGCCATTAAATGTTTACCAAAGGCACTCGAGCACAGTGGAGGACAGAACATGTCCAAGCAAACAAGGTTGTAGTTTTTAAATCACTGTAGTGACAGGGGAGTCAGATGTGTGTTTCCAGTAACATGCTTTGTTTAATTCCAGCTGTGACACAACATCTTTTCCAGAAATATTTCAGGCAAAGCAACATCTCAAGTAATTAAGACGATCCTTACAGAGTCTGGTAAGTCTAAGGGATTCAGGAAAAAATGAATTTCTAATCTCAAATTAAATTCTTGCATGTAAATTAGTCTTTCTCAAAGCTGCTCTAAAATTTACAGAAGAAAGAGTTTAAAACAAAACTCTTGTCATCCACGCTTTTTCATGAAACAGGCTGTGCCAGAGGTGATTATTTGGTGATCTACTGTAGCTGGCAAGCTCTGGCTAATGCGTTAGCAAGCTGGGAACATGACAGCACCAGTCACCCACAATAGTTCTCCAAGTTTCTTTTTATTTTCTCACCACTGCACCACGTACTCCCCCAGAGCATTTTATTCTACATCAAGAAAGAGTTAACTGTTGATGCTCTCTGGGGCTAGCTAGCTTGCTAACGATCAGCAAGCAAGCTCATTCACAACCCACTTTTTAAAATGATGGGTTTGTGCCATTGCCTCCTCTCTTATAACTGTTTGCAAACATTATTCTTTTGTGGCGCAGTTTTGTATGCCGACAGCTAATAATTTACTATGGCTTCCTCTGCTATTGGTCAACATGTCAAGGTTCACCAAAGTTGAACCTGATGGGAAAGATTTGCCCCTGGGAGTCAATCAACTTTGAAATGCTGTAGCATGCCAAGGACACATAGTGGTAAGCTATCCGCAAACAAGTGACAGTAGCCAAATGTAGCACCACAACTGTATTAAGTGTAGAGGATAAATTAAATGAATGCAACTACCTAATGACATTAGCATAAATTAGAAATGAATTCACTGTAGGTTCCTCAGTTACTGAGTAGTCACAACAACCTCTACCTTCAGTTTTTATTGCTACAGTAACAGTAATTTGAGCACATTTATATTTGTGCACATGACTTAAAACACAATTTAACCTGCTGGGCTGTGTAGGTACCACCCTATACGTATAAAACAAAAAATGACTCACCAGTGTTGACTTCAATCCTTGATTCTTCACCACGAAGGGCCCCCCCACCCATTCACACACCAGGAGGAGAAACACTTCAGCGCCTCACGTTTTCAGCCCCTGAGAGAAATCAGAGGAGAAAAGGAAAATACATCAATCACCGCTGCATTATCCACCAATCTCCAAACACTGAATTATTACATTTGCATTTTTCTTTTTTCCTAAAGCCCACTCAATGATTTTGCTTCTCACAGATTCCTTTGGGCTCTGAGTGGCTTCCATCTGTGCCTTGCTTAACGTGATACACTTCTTCCCTGTGTGGATAAGCTCCTTCACGCTCCTGTGCCCATGAAGGACGAATCAAAAGAGCAACTGATATACTTTGCATGATCAGTATGGTATCATAAACATCCACCACACAGTAGGTTCACTGCCATGGCACATTCACAATTCACTCCCGATTGACAGAAAAGCCTATTAAAAGAGGCCTTCACTACAGCTTTGCACTTAGACTGGGCTGGCAGGGCTTGTGTGTATGCACATTGACATTCACATCCTTGAAAACAACATTAGTTATCGGTGAAGTTCAAAAGGTGATAGCCGATGTGTGAGAAACCATTGCAAGCCAGTTTAAGACTTAATACAATAACCCAGAATATAAAAGAGCACTAGAATGTAACCAAATTTTAAATCAAGATTTAAAATAAAGAGAAATGTTGAATTATCTCACACAGTTAATAATCGTGTCTTATCTATGTTTGTCCAAGCAAGTAAGTACAGACTTAATTTTCTTTAGTGAATTAATCATTGTGAGGTGTAGTTGTGAAGTTGTAATTACTAGCATAATAAGCACAGGCTGGATTGAGCATGTGTTATCTATCCGTAAACGATGTGTGCCTTTGCTGGCATCTGAGAGAAAAAAAAACATTTTGATTATTTACATTTGCAATAATTTCAATACTTAAATGAGTGGCTATGAATGTGTGGAAACTGAGAACATCTGAGTGTATCTTTATTTTGTAGTTTTCAAGACCTTAAATGTAAAGGGAAAAAGAAAGTCAAATTTGGAAGTTGAATTATATATTATTCAGGTTTTCATGAGAGGACGAGTCCAACGTTAGATCAGGTACCAGACCCTTCTTTGAATGAAAGGTCTAGGTTAAGGTGGGACTATCTGAAAGATAGTCAGATTTTGAGGTGGCAGGGCTATTAGGAGGTGAAAGAGTATACACAAACTACTGGCCTTTTTCTTTGTTCCTGGCCAGCACTCAATTTTTTCCTTAAACTCTCTCCTTGCATGACACAAATTTTCATGGAGTCAAAGACAAAGTTGAGCTGACTGGGATGGTAGATGAAAAGAAAGGATAGAAATGTCTTGTATGTATGTCTTGTAAACTGTGTATGTGACAATTTTTTCCCCCCACCCCACCTCCTCCCTACAGTCTACAGCTGTATCCGGTTCATGTATCATTTTCATCTGTCACCTGCTTAGTGACACACAGCGTGATAGCCATTTCTATCCCCAACCAGAACTCCACATTCTTTCCCTGAGCTCATGCTTTGGTTGACAGGGCAAGGCTAATGCTCCAAATATAAAAAACTGTCTAACCACAAGGTGTATTTTCACATTCAGCAGGAGAAGGTGGGTCCCTTGTGCCTTGCACTTTTTTTAATCCTCTTTTTTTAATCATTGGAAGATTTTTCAGGCAGCATTTCTCCCCTGTTGGAAGTGCCGCTCTCTGAAAAGAGAAAGTGGAGGAGTGCTGGGGGCTCAATGGGTCGGGAGAGAGGAGGGAGAGGAGGGGTTGATGCTGGGTGCCTCCTTTTTAAAGCCAGATTCTCCCCAGATACCTCTGTGCTATTCATCAACAGCTTTTCCAGGGCTGTGAAAAATCAATGTGCTCTGCACTGCAAACAGTTCATAATGACGGGGGATGGAGGAAAAAAAGCTCAACTGCAACAGAATTGATTTGTTTAAGTACAATAACACGGCTCTGCAGCGCAATGAGGAGGAGGCTCGAGCGCCCAGACACAGACTGACTGGCAGTATGAAACCACAAGCAGTAATTGACAAACTGCTGGCAAAGTGCAAATCTGAAATACAGAAGCCTGTTATCTAATTAAAGAAGATTTTTTTCTCTGAATTACCACCTGAATATACACTTTGAGTAGTGACTGTATATCTTCTCCAAGGCAAAGCAAACCACATATAAAGAGTTTAAAAACCATAAAACAAGATATTTTCCCATCTTATTAAATTTCTAAATAAACAAATGTAAAAATATCTAAAATAGAATCTACATTGGGGTTTTTTTCCAAGTGTACTTAACATCTTCAAAGTGCTTTTTTTGTCTGAACAACACCCCAAACTGTTTAAATATCTGATTTACAAAGATATAAAACAAAAAAGCAAGAAATTTTAACATGTGAGAAGCTGGAACCAACAAATATTTGGCGATTTTGCTTGATAAATCACTTAAATTATTGATTATTGACCACAATTGTTACAACACACACACAGAGAAAGTACATTTCTGAGTGCATGCATGCAACTAGCACATAAACAGACAAACACACATTATTTGTACTTTTGGCAGGGAGTCACCCCTAGCCAATTCAAAGCACATGCAGAGAGGGTTTGATGTTGCATAAAGCAAAGTCATCAGAATGTTTAAAAGATGACACCAGGCTTCTCCCACAAGAAGAAAAAAGCTTTCACAAGGTGAGATTTTAAACCTCCTGATACGGCAAAAAATAGAAGCTGGAAGTAAATTGTGTCAAGACAGGCCAGCACAATAAAACATTTCTCCCTGCCTCTTTTAAGCCGGCCACAGAGGTGCATTTATCATTGTTATTATTCCTCCAGAGAAGCCCTCCCAGGTTTAATTGGGTCCTCATGGAGTCAAAATCTCTGTTGTCCCTGCAGGCACCAGAGCTGGACAAACTCATTCCCCCCCAGCAGTCAGCACTGGGTTTTACTGCTGCATGAAGAGCAGTCAATCTGTGCGAAGTGGCCATGACACCCGCTGGTGAGTCAGACGGGTGGTTGGAGCTGGACGGCACCCGCTAAGCCTGGACAATGCCAGGAGAGGGAAACTCACCTGGCTCTGCTCTCAACACTGTGGGAAAAGCTCTTGAGAGCCACAGGCTTTCTGTCCACCCAGCCAGCCCTTTGGGGCTATTATACCCAGGGGCCACATTTGCATTTTAACTGGTAAATACAGTAGGTTCTGAATGGGCATGGACATGACGCATGTGAACAAATGGAATAGGAAAGGATTAAAGAGGTTTTTCTGGCCTCAATGAAAAAGGGACTCATTGAGCTAAGGTGATAAAATAGCTCAGAAACATAAACAGCATATTCAACACAACTAATGCAGAGAGAAATTAATAATGGCAGGGTGATACTTCCTGAAAAACTTCAAGTGACCTCCAAAAAGTGTTGCAACATTTCCCTTTTTTTTAAACACACATCTTTTAACAGCTATGTAGCAATGATTCAAAGTTTTAAAAAAAGCAGACAAAAACAGAGAAATGTGTGAAAGCGAAGGGTTTTAATCACACCAATGTGTTCTCAGCAAATACCAGCTCTGAAACTTTTGACCTCCCATTCACCTCTCTCAACAGCGCTCCACTTCCACTTTCTGTTACCTTGCCACAGAAATCCCGAGCCTCCTTTAGGGTGCTTCCTGGTGTTGATGTGCTCAAGACATGGAAGATCAACCAAGATACGCATCTCTGCTTTTCACAAGACACTTGGAGTCAAAAGGAAGGAACGCTGGAACAGCGTATGCCGGAATGACAATCCAGTTGTTTGTAATGATTTTCAGCAGAGGCAGGCTTTCATTTTCAGAAGACAAACAGGATTGTGTGGAAACACGCTGGTAATCATCTCGCCTCGCAGTCTGTGTGTTTACATATACGCTAATGAAGTGATTATAGACAAATTAATTAAGGGGACACTCTTACTTTTACGACTGTCATGTAACACTTCATTTGTGTTATTGTACAGTAATTAAGGTTAAAGGTTGACAAATCATCAATCTTTTAAATGACATGTTTTGTATAGACCTTATGGCTGCAACTAATGATTCATTTCACTATACATGAATCTGTTACTATTTCTGTAAAATAGTTTTACTGTAAATTTCAATGTAAAGCAGTCCATAACCACTCATGTTAATATTGTTATTGCAATACTGTTGAAATAGCAGTTAAATGTAACCTAAAAGTCTAGAAAACCTTCAGTAGCTAGATGTCTAGATGTCTTTCAACCTCAAAATTAGCAGTAGTGGTGGAAGAAAAATTTATTTTTTGGGGCAACAGCAAATTTACTTTCATGTGACTAATAATTGAACAGATGAATTAATGTATTTTGTGGGACTACTAATACAACATTTCCCATTTAACATTAGTAACCCAGTTATTAAACAAACCATGTAAACTTGGGTTAGTGGGGACATCGGGTTATTGAACACAAACATAAAGCCTTTTTGTCAAGTATTATCCTAAGCTTGTGATTTACAGCAGTACGGTTATAATGCCTGTATATACTGTATACTGTACTGACTGACACCCAAATCCAGGTTAACAGATGAGGGACTGAACATTTTCCCAACACATGCTGCTGGTCTCTGAGTATATCCATATGGAATTATTACATTAGACCCAGTCACATGTTGTTGTGGGACAAAGGCATCAACACCAAGCGTATCACTGCACTGAATGAGTGCTGCAGTGATGATTACAGGTTTAGAGATAATGGTTTTTAGCGTGATACACTTAGAGAGCATGAGACACCAGCTCAGTTAGCTCCCCAGTCTTCACTCTCTACTGATTAACACAAATGCCGGCGCCTAGTTAACCACTGCTGCTGTAATTATGTGGAGCCACACACACACACACACACACACACACACACATAACCTACACAACAAACAGCGGCAAACCCCCCCACACACACACACACTTAAAAACAGTGCTGTTGTATACATGGAGTGTGCTAGAAGATCAACATAACATCAACTGCCTATTGTGTGTCTTATCCATGCAAATGCAGGTAATTTACTTCCTGCTGTGCACAACTTCCCAATGTGTTTGCCCTCTAGCATCAATCGTTTGTGCATCGCCTGAACAGGTTGAACAATTGAATGAAGTGATCCCAAAAAGGCTCCTCTTTCAATTGAGGATCATTTTGTGCCGTGAGCACACAACTACAGTAGGTATGGGTAGGTCAAAGTGAAACCAGGAAGTCAGTCTGTAAACTGTGATGGATGTTTACAACAGACAGTTCAGGTTATAATGTTCCGTTAAGAGCCTGGTCACACCAGAAAGAGGCACACTGAAGTTTACTGGCACATCCTAGCGTAACAGGCATTGAGTCTAACATGCTAGCCAGTCAGGGGCAGACTCATGCAATTAAGTTAAAAAGGGCTTGTCATTGCATTAAGGTGACCAGATTTCTGAAATGATCAACCAGGGACATTTTTGGTTTGGTGGTCAGTATGTCATTAAAAAATATATTATGTATTATATATGAAATTAAAAAGGGGGGACAATTTCAGTTTTATAATCTGTCAAATGTAACTCTTCTGAATGAAATCAAGTCATTTTGGCAGAAATACTTTGTAATTTTGAGTAATCACTTTCTGGCAAGTAGAATACTGTGTTTTTTGTGTTGTTTTGGCAATTTAAAGGTATTTTAAGAGGTAAAAAGTACTAGTTATAATATGTCAAATATAACCCTCATGAATGTAATCAAGTAATTTCAGGGCAGAAATAACCTTTCAGTCAATATGTAGAGGCTGCAATAACTTTCTGGCAAATAGAATACTGCATTTTTTGTGTTGTTTTGGCCATTTAAAGGTATTTCAACAGGTAAAAATAGACTGGATTTGTTGGTACACAGCAAGTTAAATAATGTAGAGTCATAAGGATAATTGCAAAAGAGATCATGTTTATTTTATATATAACTCAGCAGCAAGTCATGCTGATTATAGGCTACATTACGTTTTCCAAATATAAACAAGGATATTAGACATAGGCCTACCAAACACATATTCCATCGGCAACAACAGGCTTTTATTATTGCCTATAATCACGTAAATGTCATGCCTGGTTACGCAATAAACTGCAAACACTTATTTGGTCACAATTGTGATTATTCCGTTAAAAGAAACCTTAAAGTATCACAATACCACAGACATAAAGTGATGTTTATTTGCACGTTATGTCAGTTTGATCCAGATGAAGGCAGCTGTAGTCGTAAAGAGACTGGGCAATACAGCTTTAACTGCATTTAAATGCTGCGTGCGTCGCTTTTCGGCGGACGATCAGTTTTTGGCACGACACCTGTATGCTCTGCTGTCCACATAAAATCTGATTTCAGGTCTGTTAACACCTTATACAGTCTATGTAGTATGATTAACACACAGTTAAAAACGGGCTTTCTGCTCCAGACGGAGACAGGCAACGGGGACGTCTGGTCTGCATTTCATTCAATGAAGAGAGAAACGCTAGCTTGCTAACTCGTTGTTGTTGTTTATATTAATGATAAGAATAATGTCCAAAACCATGAAAATAAGTATGTATAAGTATAATGTATGGAACCAGAATTTCACTTTAAAACACCTATTTTATTATTTCAAAAGAGTGAGCAGATGCTTATGTGAGTCTTACATGAATTGATGGCTTCAATATTATATCTCCTCTTCCAACTCCTCTCTCTACAGCATATCTTGTTCCAAAAGCAAGAGCAGCCCAAGAGGGCGCCTGTATATTTCTTTCTTTGTTTCCAGTCCTTCCCTATCAGAGTGAGAAGGTGGTAGCAACTCCCACGAGGGAGACAAATAGAGATGTAGGCTGCTGGCAGAGTGCTAAAGCAAAGAAATGCTATACCGTCTGACCACAGACATAAAACTGATGCCCCCTACCTCCCCTACTCTGTCCTGCATCATCTGCAAAGGAAATCTTGTGCCCTGCGGCCAGAGATTCCTCTTTGGTCACCTGGCTGTTCTCACCATTTCACCGGCCCGCGAGCAGAGGAGGGGTTCCTTGAGGCGAAAAACTTCATAATGTAATGGAGACAAGCGAGACAGAGAAATAGAGGGTCCTGAGCCAATTGCAAAGGAGAGGTGGGTGTAATGAGGCCTGATCTGTCACAAGAACGAACCACGGACCTGTATTTGCATTTTCAGCCCCTTTCTTCATCTCTCTCCCTTATCTTTTCCCTTCCTTCTCATAATAAGGAAAAAGAAAAAGCAATGAGAGGGAAGAAAGGTGGGGAGAGGACATATACACAGAGGAATCCAGGGAGGGGAAGGAGTACACATTGCTATTGGGAGGGAAAAAATGATTAAAAGGTTGAGATGAACACAATCTGCTGGTTCTAAAGGAAAGAGGGAGGAATTTGCAGAGCCAATAATCAAAGCATCACAGGGAGACCTGCCTTCCCTGCTATTCAACCATGACCGTGCCTATGGCCCATGTGTTTCATGCACATACCGTCATTAGTGGGTCCAGGATATTGATTTTTAAAACATTGCTACCTCCTAATTATAGGAAAAGCTACAGATTTTACACGTGGGATTCCTCAGAATTGTCATTGTTGCAGATAACAAGGTAAAACAGTGTTACGATGACTCAGTGCAGAGGACTCTCGAGGCAAAAGGGAGAAGAGAAAGAGAAAGAAAAACAGCAACATCAATAATGAAGTGAAGGAGACGGGGGGAAGAAAACAAAGCCTTTCATAACAAATGAGAAACAGGCAGAGCGTCTCATTGCGAGAGCACTAACGACAATCAATTAGCAATTGCTCATGATCTTGGGTGCGTCGGAGTATAAGGTGTCTTAATGAGTCCCATTTCCATTAGCTGCTCGACTCGAGAGGCATAAGAAGGAGGCTGCTCCCACCGGCTCCTCCATCTCAATGCCTAATGACTGCAAGAGTGGATTACTCCATCAATTCCTCGCTTCTCTTTGTTTATCCCCTGCGTAAATAATGGTCAACCATTACAATGCATTAAGCGAGCCACTCTATGCAGAGCAAATGAGAGGGAGAAAGAGGAGCACAAGTGCTCCAACAGCATTCTCCAGTGATCTCTAGGAAATCGCCTAATACCGGCCATGTGGTGGCAGGGAGGGGATACAAGAGGTATGGCTGGAGAGTAAATGTGTGAGGAGAAGAAAGGGTAAAGGAGTGCCTTATGTTATCAACACCTCATAGTCAATCATGTTGACTCAAAGGTCCAGTTCACTCAATTACCAAAAAACACCTCACAGGTACCTTAATAGGAACCCAGGAACCTTTTGCCAGTGACAGAAAGAAGCAAAACAGCTTGATTAGCTAAATATTTCAAGACGTCCCAAACACAGACTGTCTATATAAGATGTACGACGCATTTCCACGTCCACACAACAATGAAGCCAACTATCCCAGACACAAGTGTTGCCATCTTGCGCTGATGACGTCATTTTAAGCCAGAGTCTGCACAGAAATGGTTGGGGCCGGAGCTGTGGTATTGAGGTCCCACCCATGCACACGGCCAACTCAATTACGAGCAGGGCTCAGCTGTCAATCATGATGTGAAACACCTTTTTACAGCATCAAATAACAAATTGAACTTATCAGAAAAACAAACACTTGAACATACCTCTCCGTAGGGCTGGACAAAAATATTATCACAATTAAAAAAATCATTTATTTGTGATGATAAACGTCAAATCATTATTTCTTTCAAGTCTAAAGGCAGAATTTTGCTCCTGAGTGAAAGTTGAAGAAACCAGATGGTTAATTGTGGTTTTAAACTATTCTTAATGGTCGGAACATGACAAACACCATGACACTTACGAAACAGTGGCTAACTTAACAAATCTGCGGTACAACATTCAAAACTTTTTTCAATCCCTTTTCCTCAACAAAATGAACATCTTAAAATTAAAGGCATCTTAAATTATCTTAAATTAAAATTAAGTGATAATTCGTTCATGATTCAAATGAATTAAATCAAACATTTATTGAACATTTGTTATATCGTTATTGAGAAAAATGATACTGCGATAATTATTGTTATATTGCCCAGCCCTTCCTCAGTGTGATAAGAACTAACTTAAATCACAAAAACCATCTTTGGGAAAAATGTATTTGTACTTTGTCTCCCCACTGCTACAAGTCTCCTTAACAACATCTGTTCAAACATTACAGTTGTGCATTGCTATTTTCATGTCATGTGTGAAAATGCCTTCATCATCTTCATAGTTCTGGAGATGCTAACTGGAATGCACAAAAGGGTTTAGGGTTTGGTTAAAAAGAGCAGATAGGGACTACTTCCTCAATAGTTCTAGTGAAAACTCTTCACAGCAAGCTGTGTGAATAATAGGGGTGTGCATCTCCACTGATCTCACAATTCGATTACGATTATCAGGTCAACCATTCGATTCGATTCGATTCCTCGATGTATCACGATACATCACTTCAAGGGTGGGAATTTCTAGGTACCACATTACGATTATGAGGCTACGATGCGATTGTAAAACGAATAGGATACAGATTCACACTGTTTGACTATTTGGTACTTATAAAGCAAAGTATTTGTAACAATCCAAAGTAGTAGGTATTAATGAAATGCAGCTATTTAATGTTACTTCATATAAATGTAGCTAACATTGCATAGCATTATTACAGCATTATTACTGACCTCTGCTGCTGGTTTTTATTTCTGAGGCTGCTGTTATTAGTATAGAGTCAGATCCACCTTAATAAATCTGTTCCTTTTTTGTCGCGTATAGTGTAGTAATATGTTTGTGTCTTGTCTTGTAAGTAGATTGTTTTTATCTTGTATTGAGCACCATGGGCCTTGAGAAACAGCATTTCGTTCATTTGTGTACTTGATATGTGGATGAATGACAACAAACCAACTTTACAGCAGCCAAATAACATCCTGCTTAGCTTCCAGACCGCAGTCTGAAGAGGAGATGTTTGCTAGTGCTAACTACCTTTCTAGTAGTTGGAAAACAACAGACAGACTTTAATAAACGGACACGCTGTGACCTACACTGTACATTTGCAGAAAATCATTAACGTGAGTTACGCATTGACTTTATTGATCATGTGAAATTTTAGTAGCAGCAGTCACTCACTCAATTGCTGCCTGTCTGTGCTAAACAGGGAGAACCACACGTCTCCGTTGTGTGCACTGCACAGACGGTCCGGAGCTGCACTTCCGCATTTCCAAGTTCCACCTTTTTCGTTCCGTCAACATTACATTAACAATTAACCTCTAGATAATCGATTATTGACATTTGTTAATCGATTCATAATCGTCCAAGTCCGCATCGCGATGCATCTAAAAATCAATTATTTTCCACACCTCTAGTGAATAGTAACCAGGACATTGTTCATTGATAGACGCATTGCTGTTGAATATTTGAATTGTCCAATCATCTGAGCATCACAAATGTAATTTAATTCACCTCAATTAGGAGTAGCGGCAGAAATTTCACAGACCTGGGCAAGTAAAACCAAAACTCTGCATGGCAAAACTGTAGCCATTTTGTTATTTGAGTGAACTGACCCTTTAAGGTCACTTTTACCACTCAACTTGGCTGTCAGTGACAAAAGAGATGGATATGAGTCTTATGCAATCGACACAACAGAGGGTATTTTTGTGTCATATGAGAGAATATAATACCTCTGTTGTTGCAGTGTTTCACTCTGGATTGTACCAATCAATATTTCACCGAAGGCTTCATCACTCCCTTTCTATTTTCTCTCTCTTTCTGGAACTCTCTGCTTTCCCTCTTGTGTCACAGCACCGGACAGGATAAAAATTAAATGCATCAGCAGAAAAACACACAAGTGGAAATGATCTCGCCGCTCCAACCACTCGGGTCATGAATTCAGCTAACTGTGCTTATCACAGGCCGCCGCTATTAGTCTTAATAGCTACTGTGACAATCCGCCTTGAGAGGAGATGGGCTCTGCTTCCCGGGGCTCACCACAGACAGGTGATTCTCATCTGCGGTCTCTTCAAGTGTCATAGCGAAGGCAACACTGGCTGAGAAATGTCTGCCGGCTTATTGGAGCAAAACATCAGAACCCGGCAAGCCATTACAGACACCAGAGCCATATGTTCTTACACACTCTACTACATCAATCAAGGGCAAATTAAGAATTCAATCAAATGTTGATCACATTCAAGCTGTTCCTTAGGGGGTTTATTTTGAATTATGAGGATTTAAAGATGCCAAATAAAACACATAAGCCGAATTCCATACTAATATACAACATGCAACATGCAACAGTACATAATAAGTACAGTATGTAATAAGAATTCCTTGTATATACTGTTGTGCAGCTAGTCACTGAAAGAAGCGCGCAGACATATCCCTCAGGAGTTGGTGGAGACAAAAACAGAGCTATAAAGAGAGTAGATTTTGGACTTACATTCGTTGAATGCTAGAAAGACGACTCCAAATTAATGCTAACTTTGCTCTGTATCTGCTGGATGTGTAAATAAGCAAATGTTTGCTAACACATTAGCCATAACAACTTTATTTAGAGTTTACAGCTTGTTGTACTGTCCCCCCGAGTGGCCCAACAAATTAATTAATGCAGGTTTAAGTTCCCAAAGCAAAATGTTGTTCAAAAGATTTAATACGTCTTTGATATGAGTGTCAGTTTAAATGATTTCAATATGTTTCTTAGAAATTGTATTTTTTCAGGCACTTTGGTAATTCTTACTATAACCCTTATCCTCAGCTGTTTTTACTGTGGAGATTAAGCCAGTTAGAGGCACTAATTAACCAAACACTGTGTCACATTTGCTGAATCCATCCAAAATGTAACAAAAAGTAAACTGCAACATTTATTGCTGGGTATCTCTTCTAGCTTCCGCTTGACATTTAGCGGCACACGCAACAGAATTTCAAGCTCTGTGATAAGATGTTTCTTTGGAGTCATAGTTGACGTCTCTTCCTAAGCTTTCATGAACATAGGCGTGTACCTTTGACTGTTTGTCTAGCAAGTTGCTAATCTTTTGTACTACGGACTCAACTTGGAACGTTTCTTGCCCATCCAAGCCTTGGAAGTGCTCCAACTGCCAGTCACATACCATTATCTATAGAGACAATAATCAACCTTGGACAGCAAAAATAACTCCTTTTTCACTATTGCAAGTCCAGTGGGTATCCAAACAGCATTACATTATTTATTACATTGCATTTTGCTTCTTGTGGAGTTAGTAGGATCAAGCACAGCTCGGCAAGATTTAATGCATACACAATCATTTATTTTGCTCAATGTCAGAGCGCTTCATGATTACAGTGTAAGATCCTGCCAGGGCCAAGAAGTGTATGTGGCACAAGAGTGAATGGCTTACTGAGAGAAACGATTTTTTTCTCTGAACTAAAGGTTACTTGCTGTAGCCTGTCGAGAGGCCGTGCTGCGTTGCCATTGAATGGGACACACAGCCTGGAAGGCTGAAGAGACAGAGCGGCGAAGTGAAGGTGTTAACTTAGGTACCTCACAAAGTAAATCCACATGAAAGAAAAACGTACAATCAGCTCACATAAGAGAAGTCAGCCACCGCACAACAGAAAACCCACTGAACACCCAAAGATCCTCACCGCCCCCTAACATGAAGCCAGACAAACACTGTTCGGAAAACAAATGTCATGACATCTTTTCAGGCAGAATGCTTTCCCACGAGCCAGAGCAATCCTCAGCCACTCTCCTCCTCCACAAACGACCAAGCTTGTGACTGGGACCATGTCAACATGTTTCTGGGTTTTGAGAGGGGGAGGGAGGAACTACTTTGATAGAGCCAGTTAGGGTCTATGGCAGAAGAGGAGATGCTTGTGCATCTATTCTGTGGCAATGCTCAGGCAAATCTTTTTGCCACAATGGTGGTTAGAGTCCAAATAAGACAAAACTAAATATGGCAAATTGGAAGAATTTGATGTTGTTATATCTTTTAAAAGCACAAAGAGACAGCAGAGGTAGCTAAACCTGTGGCGACCTCTTATCATAGCGGACAGATGACACTGTATTTTACAAACATGAAAAAGTGCAGCGATATTGGGCAGTGCAGCCTGTAGCTGCAGATCTGTGTGTAGAACAATGGAAGTCTGTGCTGATTTCTGGCCTGAACAATGGCAGGATGACATGGAGCCTGACAGACACACAGAGCAGCAGGATCTACACCGCAGACAGGAGAGGCAGCTTCACAGAGCGACAACACTGCCAAAAAACATCTCCTCATCTTCCTTTTTCCTTTTCCAACATCTTTTATGTGTTTTGGCACCTCTGGCACTTATAACTTAAAAGTGATCTGAGTGAAATGAGCCAATCACTGCTGAACAATTGGGCACGAGCTAAACATATCTTCATTGGAAGGTATTAACAGTTTCTGTCCAAATCTAGTACAAATTTTAACCGACTTTCCAGAAAATTGGCAAATGAAAATGTGAATAAATGCGTGTTTCCAATCCACTACTGATATGCAAATATTCGGAGTTGGGCACGTTGAGATAAACAGTTCTCCAGTGCAGAAGAAGAAGCTGGCATTTCCACTCAGGTCTTTTTACGGACAAATAAAAAATGTGTATAAAAACATGGATGGAAACACAATTATTAATGTAAACTTAAAACGTTTTTTCCCTTCAATACATTTCAACAACTAACTAATAAAAGTCTGGGCAAAATCAAAATGGGAAAAAATAAAAACATAATTTGCGGGCGATATTTAACAAATACATTTTTCGCAGGCCAACTCTGTCCTCTGAGCCAGTAGTCTGAGACCTCTAGAGCTGATTGTGTATATTTAGAACTGCATTTACGAATATCCAAAACTGAAAGTTATATATAATTTTACTATATGGTGTCCAACCATTCAGTGGATGTATTTGCAAATACAATAAAATAGAAATAATAAAGAACAAAATTAAACAGAATTTAAATATTAACGATATCACTATTAAAATGAATTGAAAATAAAATGTAATAATTTTAACGTAAAAATACAAAATAAATTATACTCCAAAATATTAAAATACTAAAAACAATGGGAGTGGTAAACCCACAAAGTGATGAAATCTCATCTTCCATACGCCACTGAGGCGCTCAAAGTCCTTTATTATTAATGTCCTCAGAGCAAGAGTTGAAGCAGCTTTGCTTCTCTTATCAATCATTCATCTGCTTTCCATTGAACACACTCCGATCCTCCAGTGCCAAATCAGACTTGAAGTGGCTAAAGAACCACCAGTCTGAAGACTTTTTTTAATTATAACAAGGCTAACATGAGCCTGAAACACCTGCTCTCAAAACGCTCAACAATGCTACACTAATGCGGACTCCCCAAGCAATCCGTAACCTGTCAATCACATATTACGTGACACTCAGGTCTCATAAATTAAGAATAGGATGCCAGAACCCATTTGTGCTGGCTCCTGCGCATGTCTTTGTGTTTTGAAAATAACAGTGAAAGCATGAGATTGAATCAGACTGAAAAAAATAATGCTGATGCTACTTTTATAGTAAAACAGATTAAAATAAAAACCTTCAGCCCAAGCCACTGCCTTCTTACCTTCCCACCTTGCACCCTGTCGGAACAGGTTCCCATTTTGTTCGACTGTAGAAGGCGTTTGGAAGACAGCAAACATAATAAAACTTTGTGGTCTATCTCTATGCAGTGCGGAAAAGAAAGCATATTGTATTGTGCGGAGTTCTTTGGTGGCAATCTCCAACTACCTTCTGCATGCGAGTGCTCACTGCGCTGGAACTTTTTCATTTCATCATTACACCCAAGCTGCCCCCACCAAAGGCAGCGGTGGCTGCAGCAGCACAGCAGACCATGACATCCGTGCACCATGGGGGGATCCTTCCAAGCTGCAGTGAATTCTTCGTTTTGTCTGGGAAAAGATCCATGTCTATACAAACTGCAGGTGCAGTGATTTTTTTTAAAAACCCACCACAGTGAAAAGGGGGCAGGGCGACACTCAGCTCCCCCTCGGCTATGTTTGTCACAATTACTCGGTAGGTCAACTTTCCCCCAGTCCCATTAAGAAGTAAAACACTGAGGCTAGAAAACCGGTCTTTTTCTGACCACTGCAGGAAATGTTTCAGCCTGCGCTTGGAAAGCCACTGATACAATCGTTCTCCAGCCCTCACAATGGATTTAGGAAACAAGAATGAGGGATTATTTGATGAAACTTCCATTCAAGAGGCCAATTCAGCCCAACCAATCAATACTAATCAACGGGGAGATGATAGGAGATGAAATTCCCTCGGTTGATCTATCAGGACTTAGAGCCTCTAAGGCTCTCTCTGCTCCTTCTCTCACAAATCCAGTGGTGGACTGGTTTCATTTAATCCACTACATGTCAAAGGGAAATATTTGTACTTTTTACTCAAATCAAAGCTTCAGGTTTTAGTCACTTTTCAGATCAGTAGTTGATATACAGTCATATGATCTGCTTTAAAAAAAAGCACAAGGTGAACAACACAGTAATGATAGCCAATAAAATTAGCTCCACCTCGGCCAAACAGGTACCACTTGCGAATAAGCGATAAATAAGGACAACTTGTCAAGCACAACTTTCTTTTTTAGCTAGCACTTCATTCCATCAGGAAAACATCTTAAAGAGCTTGATTTACTTGACCTTCATTCCATCAGGAACAACATCATTTTTAACAGCAGAGTTGATGCTTTATTATAAAACAAGTAACCCATGAACAAAATAAAAGTACATGTGCTTTTGCACGGACTGTGCGATGCCCGTCTCACACCGAACTGCAATGTTAGCGACTAGGTTGCTGATGAAAATGGTGAAGCATTTAGCAGCTAATAGGACAGATAGTTCCCTCAGGAGCTGAGGAAAACAGAGTTAAAGGGAGAGTGAATATTGGATCATTCAACTGGTGGACAGAAGCATGGCTCCAAATAAATGCTAATTTATTAATAGTAATGCTGCTACTTGTCTGTGTAAACCATAAGGCTGTATAAAAGAATTGGATGTCACCGTGAAGTCAACCATTGGTTTGTGGACCATTTTGAAGCCGCGAGTTTGGCACTTTGGTGTAAACAGGCAACTGTTTACAACAACTTACTAATATAGAAGTGTGTGTTTACAGCTCGCTGCGCTGCCCACCAAGTGGCCAAAAACTGAATTAATGCAGGCTTAAGCAGTAGTGATAGGTACAAATACCACATTGTAAAAATACTCCATTGCAAGTAAAAGTCCTGCATTGAAAATGTTACATAAGTAATACTAATCGCTTGTAACTGTTGGATTTAATCCTTAACAAAGCATGATCTTTTTAAAGCTCTTTTTAAGTTTTGTACGTAAAATATTCATTTGTAAAGTAACTAGTAGCTATAGCCGTCAGAATAAAGTGGCACGAAAAGATAACTCAAGTGAACTTAAGTACCTAACATTTGTACTTAAGTACAGTACATGATTAAATGTACAAAGTTACATTCCACCACTCAGATTTAAAGGCCCTGTTCTGGAGTATTTAAGTTATATTGCGTCTTTTATTCAAGAAAACCTTAATTTGTCTTCCACCACTGCTCAAATCTCATTGCACAACCCTGCAAATGATTCATCTACAGCATTAACAACATTGACAGTGTCAAGCTCTGAAAGAGTACAGCCTGCAGAGGGCGTCTTTCATCTGAGGCAAGCAACAACAAAGAGCATGAGCTTTTCATGTTAACACAGGAAACGTATATTTAATGAGACAACCACTGCATTTCCACTGCCATGCTAAGTGTGTCTAACCCTACACCGCAGCTCGGTAATGCTGCCAAACAGTCACGGCAGTCTAGACGAAGCCAAGCGGCGATCGGGCCTCCTGAATGCTGTTGTAATGCACAAGGAATTTGGTGCGGTTTCCACGGAGCAGAGAGGAAACGCATGAGTGAGAGTGAAGAGGGAGCGAGATCCCTGCAGAGGTCAGAGCGTGTCCCCGGGGGTGTCAGGGAGACTAAATGGGCATGACTGCAGAACACGGGGTTATAGCCACTCTCCTCCCTCCTCTTCTTCTTCACGGGGTGCCTTCAATGACTCGTCCCAGAGCGAGAAGCGGCACGGTGCCCCTTGCGCGCCAATTGGAACAGGAAACAATTGTCAGCTTCAGGCAAAATCACCACCTTATTAGAAAACAAACGCAAATGTGACATAAAAGAGGGTCTCTGTAAAGACACAAGGATGGAAGGAGCTGCGTGTGGAGGGATCAAGCTTGTTTGAGGACTGTTGAGGCTGCTGCTGGTTCTCTGCATGGCTGGCTGAAGGCTGACACCAGTATCAAGGCTCATGAATATTCAGTGACCAAGTAAATAAGGCAGATAGCACTTGACATGTTTAACATCCACCTTTGGCACCCTCTCTCTACAAAACCAACAAGGTGAAGCAGCAGAACAAATATGTTGGTTGTTTGTGGGCGGCAACAATTCCTGCTGATGAATTGGATGGTTTTTGAACAAAGACAATGAGTTTCAGTGGGCGAGCTACATCAAAATAAGCTGGACTTGTAAAAACAATCTGATTTCTTCTGTGGGATTTGAGTTGTTAAACTGCTGTTTTTTTGGAGACCAGCATTAAAATGAATGAATATGTGGCGTTATGCCTTGCAATATGCTGACATTTACATTCTTAGAAAAACATGTTTCCCTCAACTATAATCCCTGCTGGTATCAAAATGTTTGCTCTCTAAATATTTACCAACCCAGAGTCACATCTAAAGCCTAACACAGGCACCTTGAGACTTCCCCCTTTTTTTTTTTCAAGTCTTGTGTCCCAGAGGAAATGCAGTGAAAGCACTACAGACTATCTTGCAAGTGAGTAAACTCTCTGAGCACACAACACATTCCTCAAACAGCTCTGAGAAAGAAAAAAATATCTGCCACCAACAAACTGCGCTGCTTAAAATCAGCCGCTCCCGTGTGAGAGATGAACAGCAGGAACAGTATTAGGGTGACAAGAAAAGTAACATCAACAATGACACTTTGATAGTTGTCCTCCCCACACTTTAGCACTGGACCTGTCCAGTTAGTTAACATCTGCTCACTACTTTTCAGGGTGGGCAGTTTAAAGGAATAGATCTTTTAAGTATCAAATACTCAAAGAAAGGCAGCTCTGATAAAGTTTGTACTTTCTTCCTTTGTCTGTAGCTGTAGTCAGCCTAGATTCACAGCAGTTACAATGGATTCTACCGGAATGGACGATCGGCAGTTATTTTTCTGTTAATCAACTAATCAACTAATTGTTAAATTCTCACTATTACTCTGCTACATACTCATACTACATATTACTACATGCCAAGTTGTGGTATTGTTTGCTTAAGATTTAAGTAAACAATACCACAAAAATTCTGATTTGTTATTATTGTGATATTGATTTCAGCCCTGCTCAAATAGACATGAATTTTTAATCCTCACAATGGACAGAGTTTTTTTTCTGTATTCCTTTAATGGAGTTGGTAAGCAGCTCATACATGATCACAAACATAAACACACACACGCCAACCCACATATTCACAATCTGAGCTGTGAACACAAAGGGGCCATGCGTAGAGCACTACCCAGCTGCGTCTCTGCAGCCTTAGCAAGCACACGGCTTCCAAATGAACTGAGAGGTTGTGTGCCACTCAACACCACACAAAGTCACACACACATGCACTCTTAACCTCCCACCCTCCGCCCCTTACTGCTCAGTGCACCCTGCCTCCTGATAAGCTGGTTTGCCAGGCTTGCCAGCGCCACTGATGGCTCAGTTTGCACAACCGCTCCATTGTTGCTGTGCAGAGTGGACAACTGCACTTTGGACCTTTCAGTGGGGAAAGCCTTCTATTTTGTTTCCCTTAAGGGCATCCACTGTGGTTTAGCTGCAAGCTGTCAACCACACACACTTTAAACACTGCATTAAGGATATCTAAGGATAGCAAACATAAACAGTAGCGGCTGCGTATCCTTTTCTGCTGTTGTTAAGTACTGTACAGTCAGTTTGCCTGGCTGCTGTTTTTTCCTGGAGCTTAAAAAAACTCATAAAAAGGCAGCTGAATTATCTGGGTTGCTGGAAACTGATCTACTGCTGGCTGACCTTTTCCATAAAGCAATATTAAACGTAATAGTTGGGCTGAGTTAAGTGATTGCAATTTATGAGTCCATTTAACTAGATTCAATATAGGATGACAAATGATTACCTCTGTGAAGTTATGCTTACATACACGAAAATAACCCTGCGACGCACAAATGCAGAGCTTTATCAAACTTAACAATCAGTTCAGTGTCTGTCTGCTGCGGGTCTAGCTCAGCGGAGGGCTGAACAGAATTTAAAAAATGCATGACAAGATTAGAACAAGACGAATAAGAAGAAGGAAAGGTTGCATATTAAATATCCACAGATACTGTCATTTTTTAAGGGGGGGGGGGGGGGGGGGGGGGGGTTCAAACTTCAGTAAGCTAAAATTGATGTGTATTGACTAGATGTTGCCTCTGAATCTGGTCAACTTGCCAAATGGATTAAGTGTATGAAATCCATTTTCCTGAGTGATTTGAGGAAGTGTCAAAATGAAACATTTTCAGTTTAGCCCCTTAAGGTCCAAGATTTCTTCATCCAGCTGTAGAACAAGCTGCTTACCGTGCAAAAACAGGCCGGCACACATCGCTAAAACGTGGCACCGGGGCTTTAAATGAGCCTGACACAATCCACATATTTGATTCACCGTGCAGCCAGAAAAAGAGTAACATGACTTTCAGGCATTCAGCTCACACTCTAAAGAAACAAAGTAGCCTACTTTGCACACTCCTCGCTGCTCTCTTTTCAGCCACATCCTCTTGGATTTTATGACTCTGGTTAAAATACAACCATTAAATATTCATGTGCAAGGGCTTTCACCCGTGAAGCGCCCCCCCACTCTTTCTCTTCCAGCTTTAGAGAAAGTGAGAAAGTTTTTGATTTTAACTGACAGGAGCTAAATATTAAAAAAAGACGCTTTGGGAGTTCAGCAAAGTGTAGACTACTCCTCTCCAATATCCCACTCGGCTGATATAAGCCTTGCTTTCTTGGCTTTCATCCTCATTGTTCTTAAAATTTCAGACTGTAGTGAGACTCTTGTAGAGTAAATTAACATGACAATGCAAATGGTGGATATTAATAAAACAAATACTCACTTGCTGAACAATGACGTTATGAAAATTAATGGTTGACAATCATTCCAAAGAGAATTGTGTCTGGGGGGGTTAAGTCATCTGCAAACATCACACCACATGCATCATAAACTATATATTGCTCATTAATTTTTCACTTGTTGTCTTAGCTGTTTATTACGCAAACCATTTCCTATCAGCACCAAAAGTAATGACACAAGTAATTCATACTTTCCCTCTTAAAACTCCTGGCATGCTAAAATTCGTAATATATAGCAAGTTGGAGTGTCTATAATAGATTATAGATGAAATGATGTCTTCAGGTACAGACAGTAGCATAAATAAGGTGGAAATGTGATTTTGCTGCAGTAAACATTAGGGAAATTCTTTAGCCTTTTATTTGGGTAGATGTGACTAGCATACAAATCACGGGATGCAACATTCAGGGCTTCTACAAACAAGCGATTCTGTAGACAAATGAAGCAACTGCTCAGACATGTGAGGCTCGCACCCCAGTCTTTGTGCTCAAGGTGGCAGAACGCATGTAGGACAACTCAACGCTGTAAGTTCATTTAACTGCGGTGGAGAATAAAAAAACAAAGCCTAACAAGTGTTGTTGTGTGAGAGCAGTGGAGGTGCAAACGGCAAGAAAAGTTCATTCACTCTGAACTAATCTTTCGGGAATAATGATTCCTGCCACTCACTAATGAATGAGGGACTGAACTAATCATTAGGATATTCATGAATAATATTTTGTCAGCTGCCACAAGCAAGTCGATCACTATGCGACTGTAGACGGCAATTGCATGAGGAGCTGATCAGTCTTTCATGTCACCAGGAGTCTGTCCTGCTTCAGAATTGAGCATCTGATTGAGATGAATGAAAATGGTTGTTTTTTTTCTACTGCACTAGTTTGAAAGGAGCCACTTGCCAGAAACAGAGTCAAACTTTCCATCGCTGGTCGTCGGCGTCTTTGATCCCAGACAAATAACAAAACAAAAAGCAGAGGACGGCTTGTGAATCACGGCCGCTTTCAGAGGCATTCTTCCACTCTTGGAAGGCTGCCCGCTTTTCTGAAAGGGGTTTTCTTCAAAGCAAACGCTGGTGACATTACCCATTCTCCTCCCAATTAAAATTTATTAAAACATCCAGGAAGCACTGTACGGCTAATATCATCACAACTAGCTTGTCAAAAACAAACAAATACAGTGATCACGAGGACAACAAAGGAATCCTTCCTCGGCCTTTTGAGTTCATAACCAGCATCTAATCCGCCGTAATGATTTACAATATGACAAGTCAGGCAAAATTTACTGTGACAGCTTGAATGGGACCAAACATAAATATAATTACAGCTCACATGATCCTTCTCCACCTCCCTCCTCCAAAGGAAGTGCCACACAGAGAGGATGCAGGTTTTACGCAGCCTTGAGTGATTTGCTTTTTCAATTTGCTCCTCAAGATAAGCCGGTGCCAAAACATTTTTTTAAAACAACAACAAAGCCACAAAGCATCATGGATTTATCAGCGCTTAAAGTAAGTCTTGATATCACGTATATTTTTCTGAATGAAGGTGGATAACTGTGGCACCAAAACCAAGACGTGCCGTTTGACCTCAAACGTCGAAGGTCAAGCAAAACCACAGAGAGTACGGTGCTTCTGGAGGACAGCAGCTTCAGCTAATAATAATTGGAGGGTATTAAAGTTTTAAATAGGGCTAAAAACATTATCATCAGAAAATTAATCTGCAAATACAGAAAGTTTAGTTAAAAAACAATTTACTGGTTCTAACTTGACTGGTTGTCTTAGTCCTCTATCCAAGGAATGTTAAAAACAAGGGCAACTGGACTTGGTTGAAGATACTCGAAGATGTTTCTCCTCTCATCCATGAGGCTTCTTCAGTTCTGGTCTTAGTCTCTATGATGCTCTATGATAAAAAATTAAATTCCATTTGGTTTTGGGCTGTTAGTTAGACAAAACAACATTTAAAGACGTCACCTTGGACTCCAGGAAACAGGAAAGATGGATATTTTTCACTATTTTCTGACATGTTGTGACTGAAAGATTAATCGTGTTAATCAAGAAAATAATTCACATATTAATGGATAACAACGATAATCATTAGTTGCAGCATTACTTTTGAATATTGTAAAACACGAGGCAAGTTGATAGAGCAACATCATCTTATTATTTGTCTGTAACTGAGTCCTAAAAACTTTTCACTAGTAATTGATTATTTTCAGGTGAACAAATCTGCAAGTGAAGTAAGTTTTTCTTCGAGAAATGAACTTGATTCAAAAAAATGTGCACCCAAGAATCCAGTTGGTTACTGCACTTGAATCAAGAAAAATTTAACTTTTGGAATGATTTTTGGGAATCACTTGGAACAAGTTGATATGTATTAGAAACCAGTTAAAATTATGTCACTGCACTGGCAGTTACGACCTCAAGGACTTTAAGGGCAGACAAAAAAAATCACGTGGTCAGAATCATAAGGATGCAAAAATAAAAATGTAAATATGACAGTAGCAGATTTCTATACCCAAAAAGAGTCATAATCTAATTCTCCGAAAGAAACCTACTGTGAAAAACCACCCAGCCAGCCCAGATTAGGTTTCACATTCCTACCACACAAATAAAACACACACACACGAGAGAGAGAGAGGTGGAACAAGACAGGGACACTTTTGTTGAGACATTTCTGCCTCAGACTATTTCATCTCATGGACGATGTTTACACCATAAGTCAAGCACAAGGATATCTTCTCTCTTGTTCTTTCCTCCAAAGAGTATCAACCCCTCCATCCCCTCAACCCCCCCACTCACACACACACACAAATACACTATCCCCCAACTCCATCACCCTTCATGCTAATGTAGCACGCATTAGTGAAACCAGCCGCCATGGTGACACGAAGGATGCTGGGCCCTCGGGTGAGCCATCTCTCTCTCTGTCTCTCTCCACATGCCAGGCACATCACGGGCGCAGCCTCACGCCACAGCGTCTGTGACTCAAACATGCCCTCCTTTTAGAGCAGATGGTCAGGAATAGCGTCCGCCGTCAACATTTTTGTAAGCTGTGGGACCCGTTGGGCCACACACCGTTTGCCAAGACGGAGTAGGGGTGCAATGTGTGTGTGTGTAAAAATAATCTGGTCACTTACAGCTTTTCTCTGTTTGATACTGACAAAGTGAGAACACCCTGTTGTCAGAAAAGAGCTTATGCAATCTGCACCTATAAATAGCAGTGTGAAGTGTGTCTGCATATGTGTCACACTGTGAGTTTACATCCAGGCCGACACTTCCCAATTAATTAGCATTCATCAGCAGCAGTGGTTGTTATGATATCTGCGATTACTATTAGTGTGTGGAACAATCAGTCTCTGTTAATTTCCCGAAGCTTCCGCTGAGAACAGGACAGCCTGCTGGCCACCGAAGAAGGGGGCATAGGGAAACAGACAGGACGTGTTTACAGAATAGTTATTTAAGGTCACCGCTGGAACCGCATCGCACGTGGCTACAAGCCATATTTCTGTTCACCTACTTGCTGTGCCGATTTTGTATCCTGAATTCCCGGTTCAGCCAGAGACTCAGAAATAACCTTATTTGATATGTCAATTATACTGTCACATGTTCAAGGACACCTGTCACGAAAAAAAACATTGTAAGCACTTTGAAACAGTCTCTATTTTTTGCCTTTACGGCCACAGGTATTCAACACATCACAAGCTTGTACACAAATGGATACCGGATAATAGTGTCAGTGTTCCTGGAATATAAGAACAATGCTGATGGGATGTTCTATGCCTTACTGCCTGTTGACAAAAGTATCAATAATGTACATTGAAATATAAAAAGCTATAATTTTCTTTGGATTCTGTCATTCCTATTGATTTTTCTGTTTCTTATTTCTGCTTTTGACATATATTCTTTGGCACTACAGTTCCCATCATGCTTTGGGTGATTTAAAAAATAAATTACCATGGAGACAAGTGTAGTTCACAGCTAACTAGCTTTATTTGTTTACATTATGTATCATGAAATGCAATGGCTGCTTTAGATACTATCAGTTCCTGTTTCCACAACAGATAACCATTACATGCATTCAGCCTCCGAGACCGACAGAGGCCAGTTTGACAACTGGGAATACAGGACCGAGGAGGTTTTCTTGGCGGTTTTGGCTCTTGGTACTCCGGGGCTGACTCAGCTAGAACAGCTAGCAGCACGGTCAACCGAGCTAACTAACCACAGATACAGTTAGCAGTTTAGCAAAAAGTAAATGTTATCCACCAAGAAACTCTGTAAACCACCTTGGTACTGCATTCCCTTTTGGTCTCTGTGTACGGTCCATCCATGCCGTGTTCACTGGGAGACTTCTGAGTGCGGTTTTGTTGACCGCTTGCTCGGCTCCGGGTTCTGGTGCCCAATACGGCGCCACTTGCTGACGTTATCCTGGCCTGAAACCCTCCAGTGCTGGAGAAGAGGTCTAACGTTAAACACTAACACAGCCCCCCGGTGCTCCGACCTCCCATTCCGGGCTTACTCAGCTATGACCACTAGGCAGCTAGTTAGCCGTGGTTACTTTAGCAACAAGTAATACTTTCTGTTCATCAGCAAACTCCGTAAATCACAGAGAGTTGAGGCAGAGCAGCCGGGGAACATGGGGAACTTTAATGTTCATTTTATGACGCCTAACAGTTACAGTGTTTCCTTTGTAGACAGTGGTGGATGCAGGCAGCGAGGCAGCTGATTTGCGATGTTGACAAAGCTGTCAACCACGTGTAAGAGCCCCAGAACTAAAACTGATAGAATGTGCACTGTAGCACGATACTAACTATCTCTTTGAAAGGGCAGATCGTGGAGACTTTTTAATCGTTCACGATCTAATATCGTAATATCGCACTCACCTAATTCAAGTGACAAGAAAGGGTCTCAACTTGAGGATTATGATGCAAGATCAGGGTTCGACCTTCAATTAATACATCCA
Source organism: Micropterus dolomieu (assembly GCF_021292245.1). Taxonomy (NCBI): domain Eukaryota; kingdom Metazoa; phylum Chordata; class Actinopteri; order Centrarchiformes; family Centrarchidae; genus Micropterus; species Micropterus dolomieu. Next base: position 16,897,229 of record NC_060163.1, read on the forward strand.
TGAAAACATGGAAGTTACAGCGCTCCCATCCTAATCAATATACACGCATCACATCACATACAAATGAGGCAAAATCTAATGTCCTTTTATCCAGGTTAATTAATAGAAATACTGCAAATAGAAAGACGCAGAAAAGAAAGGGTGCAATTTTTGACCCAAAATGCATCAGTCAGATGCTATGGGGTTAATGTGTTCCTTCCTGTCCAGTGCTGAGACTTCAGTCATGGTCTTCTTTCAGTGCCCACAGCTGTCACGTTAAGTGTATCAGCTCTGGTCTGTGATGCATGCATTGCACCTGGGTAACCGACCGCACACAGACACCGTGTTAGAGTGAGGGTGCAGTGTAAGCTGACACATGGGCTGTGGGTGTGGCGTCACTGCTGTCTGCGCTTCATCATCGGTTAAGCAGTTTTCTTTGAGCAGGGTGAAAAAAGTAAGATCACAATCAAGAGACAAAATCGGGTTAAATTAAACCATACTTTTAAAGCTCCCCTGATATCAGAGACATCTGATGCTGAGGGGATTAATCCATTAAATAATTAGTTGATCAACATGATTTGCTGCTTTTCTCCGTTTTATATTCTTATAAATATTTTGGGGTTTTGAACTGTTGGTCAGACTAAACAAGTAATGTGAAGACGTCACCTTGGGCTGGGAAGGCCATTGCACTATTTTTAGACATTTTATAAACAAAATGACTCCAATAATCAAAAAATAGTTGTCTGAGATGCTACTGTACAAATAAAAAGTTCATGCTGCTTTGCCTCATGAATCATTGCTGCTGTGCAGAGAAGTTTGTATTACAATTTTCTTATCCACTTTCTCCCTCTTAGGGTTCAAACTACTGGTTATTTGAAACTAAAGATTTTTATTTTTTTTATATTTGTTTTTTTTTCTGTGCTCTTTTTACCGCTTTGAAGGGGGCGTTAAAAAGAGGTATTTCCCACCAATCAGAATTTAACAATATAGCAGCTTCCATGTCATCTAGTCTTTTTTTTTTAAACTTAACCAACAGCCCCTAAATCTAAAGATGATCGATATACAATGATATAAAACAGTGAAAAGCAGCAAATCATCATGGTTGTTGAGTTGTTTTTTTTGCCATGTCAATCAAATGTGATTAAATCTCACGCAGAGTGTTGATGAAGCAGACTTATGAGTGTTTAAACTGCTATTAAATTATAACTAGTAACATACCAGCCCATGTTTGCAAGTGCTGTAAAAAAAAAAAGAGCAGAAGAACTTATTAAACAAAGCCCATGTCCAAACTTAAGGACTCCTCACTTAGCATCAAAGCCTAGTAGAATAAAAGACCTCTTTGCTCTGGGTCATATCAGGCTTTGTCACCGTGGCTATGCAAAGGAAAACAGGAGAAATGCAAAACAATATTTAAATAGAAGCCTCTTGTGTGTCGAGATGCAGCAACAGACGAATGAGAAACTGTGCAACATGCCGGGGATTTGATGTACTTGTTTTACATCTTGATAGCAAACTTGAAAGCATCTGACATTTGTGTTTGGGGTAAAGTGGAGGGGTAAAAGAGGACTCTGATGGTAAGGGGGCGGGGGTTGCTGGGGAACAAGATTACCCTCAGACCTTTTCTTGGAGAGCAAGAGAGAATGGGGGAAGGACATTCCCTGTGTATTAGTAAATCCCAGTTAATTTTCCCTGTCAGAGAACAATGAGATATGGACCCCCGCAGGCACTGTTGAATGTAATTCCACCACTTGAATCACCTTCGTTACTCATCAGAGGTGTGGATCTCTCTCTCTCCTAAAAAAAATCCTCTGGAGTGCTACTATACGCTGTGATGCTTCAACCAATCCCCTCAGGAGTCTTCCCAGCGCCCATTTCTCTGATAGCGAGATTACACCTCTTATGAGCAGCTGCTAGTTTCTCAGTCTCTGCTGAAATTTAAGAGGGAAACGTCCTCCATGCAACACTATCCAACACTGCAAGACTTGACAACCCTTCAAGGTTCATGGGTTGAACCTTGTTTAATTTATAGAAGCTGAGACTTTGGGGAAGCCGGATGTTATTCATGATTCAGAGCCTTTCATTTACGCTTAACACTGAGCGGCTGCTCTGTGAGATCATCTGCGTGTGTTTTTCACAGCATGTCACATTCAACATGCATGAGCCTGCTACTGCTAGGGGGCCTCAAAAGCTCCAATTATATCCATCGTGGGTTAAGACTCGCAGATCGCCCCCCCCCAACCTCTCTTGTTGCACACTGATTCACCTATTTAACCCTGCTGATGGCAACAAACATGCAAATAATGTATTAGTAGGCCTATATTTTAATTTTATATTCAGCTTCCATGTCATCCAGAACTTCAGAAAAACCCGACAGCGAGCATGAGCATAAATAACTTCAATCACAAAAATTCTGCACACAGTTGAGACTAGTGCTGCAACTAATGCTTCTTCCTATAATCAATTACTCTGCACATTTTCCCCCCTTGATGAACCAAATTTTTTAATCTATAAAATGTTAAAAAAGAAAAAAACACTCCTCCATTATAACGGGCATTTTATTTACAGTATGTTTTAAGGTTTTATAGACAAAACGACTAATTGAGAAAATAATGACAAGATTAACTGACCACAAAAGTTAGCTGCAGTCCTAAATCCCGCTTGAATTTAATAATTTACTGGAGTAACAAAGCAGGCATGGGATCAAGCCAAACATACAGTATTTAGGCCTATTAATCACGAGATGTGTGTTTTCTGTTCCAGCTAACTTCCCCTCCAGCACGGCTGCAGCTGTAAGAGGAGGCAGGCCTATTGTTCAGACTAACAAGGGGCGCAGAGGTCACTTGCATTTTTACAAGAGCTTTGCCAGAGGGGTTGGGGAAGAAACCGGCACACAAGTCTGTTTGGTATGGATCTACACTAAAGCTTTTTCTATAAAGACACATCATTCCCAGTCTATTATAAAGGGGGATAGATTAGATTAAGTGAGATTATGCAGAGAGGGGCTCCCTAAAAAGAGCAAAAATAACACACTCAGTACTTAGCAGGCGAGTCAACAGTGGGATTAAGCCAAAAGGACACGTTCAAATCCAATGCTAATATGCACAATGGTCATCCTTCCACAGGCTCAACTTTCAAGTGGTCTTAAATGTTGTTGCTTCAAATTTCTCAACACATTCTCCAAGCTGCAGCAGCAGCAACAAAAATCTTACTTTATTACCACATTTTGGCCACTAAGCTGAAAAGAATCCACAGTTTGACAAATCGCAAAACTCAAAATAAGAGTTATTTTTCTTCTCTCCATCAAACTGTCATCCCCATCTCCCCTCCCGTCAAGCCCTCTCTGTGTGCACAGTTTGTACAATAACAACTCCTATCACCAATGCAACCGAAAATATGCACAAAGTGGTTGCACACTCTTAACGTGATTAAATGATGTGTGGTCTGGCGTCACTCCCAGCACCTCTCCCATCCCCTCGCTTCGCTCTGTATCTCCCTCCTGCACAAACGCACACAGATTCCCTTTCCCTGAGCTGTGTTTTGAAAATAGAAGCTTCATATTAACAGTCAACAGTCAGGCTGACAGGTACAGTCTGACCATTCTCTCCGTCATATAAACCCCTCTGCGGATATCTGCACAGTACACATGTTCCTGCAGCTCCGAGTCACAGAGGTGGAGCGTCACAAATCATCACAGACACACACACATGAGGAATGCAGAATAACTCATGTGGAAAGAATACGGCGGTATGATGTATGTAGAGCAAGTGCTTATTTTGTTATTTCAGAGTGGTGGAAGACATATTCAGATCCCTCACTGGGAAATTTGCAGTACCACAATGTAATAAAACTGTGTGTGTGTGTGTGTGTGTGTGTGTGACAGACAATGGGTTGCAAGTACATCTTGCATCATATAAAAGGGTCACAAGCCAATAACACTTACCACAAAGTTCTCGCACTGCAGAAAGCTTTATGGACTGACTGTGAAAGATCCAACATCACACTGTCGATCACTTGTTCCGCGCTTTATTAACAATGTTTTTGGTGAAGGTTTTACCTCTTTCAGGTTTGACTTGATCAAGGTCTAAGATTTGACTTGATGAAGGTATAAGGGAAACGTCATCAAGTGAGGATTTCTGGATTTCTTTGGTTCTGTCACAAGGGATCACCGGCCAGAAAGGTTGGGAGACACTGGTTTAATTTCGAACTATGCAACATATCCTATAATTATTATCAGCTCCTGCATGATGGCAGCTGTAAAAGAAATGTAGCAGATTAAAAAAAAGTGCTTGAGTGAATGTACTTTGTTACTTTGCACCACTAGTTGTGCTAAACAATCTCCCTTCCAGATATACTGCAGCATCAAAATAACTCTTTACGATGTTATAAGTGAGTGCTGTTTGACACCAAACTAAACCTCATGATTAAGCTACTACAGCTGTCCAGTGACACACTTTCTGTACAGAGAGCGCCACGCTTGCCCTGCACTTTCCTCAGTCACTGAAAATAGCCATACCAGCAGGGTGATTCACCCAGGAGTTTATTCTCTCCAGCAAAGACAACAAAAAAGGGACCTTGAGCGAAACCTACACAAACCTCCCACAGGCTCTGACCGCGGAGGAAGAGCAGTCGCTGGCTTGCCTTTTTCCTGTTAAGAGTGCCTAAAAGGGGGCTCTCCGTATGCGGGAGCTGCTCACCGCAAGTGAAATTCCCAAGCCAAATCAATAACATGATGACATTATACACCATCTAACAGCCGTGTTTACCAGCTACTTAAGCACACATTGTTGGTAAAAAGGAGGCTCAGGCTGCAGTGGAAGAGGGTTTCATTTTGAGGCTGTGATGCAGATCAAACTGGAATAAAATATTTTGCAAAGCAGTGTTTATCTCTTAATGACACTGTACACCATGTTGTGTTCCAGGAATATTTTCAGATTAACATCAGACGCAGCGTACAGACAACATTTCAGTAGGTGAGTGTGGTTAAGAAGACACACCAGCTCTCAGTCTCCTCACAGGCCGGCCAGCAGTACTGCTGGAGGTAATGAGGCCTCTTGTGGGTCCTCTCTGATCTGAGAGAATCATTTCCCATGTGGCACATCCATATCCAGCTTCCACCCACCCGACGAGGTGAGAGTAAAGGCGAGAGCGAAAACTCCCACCCTGCACTGAGAACGTGTTGCCATTGTCAACCCTCAGAGCCACACACAGACCTCGGGCTGGCTGCGGTCCAGACAAAAAGAGATTTGCTTCAGCGTTACATGTCTAAAAGATATATGTGATTTGATTTAAAAATCTAAGTAAAGTTTTATTTTCTGTTTATTTTAAGGTTTTATTCACTAATCTGTGTCAGAAGCAGCTCAATATCCTTTTTTATAGTTTTTGGTTTGTGCTCATGCTTCTCACTGGTCAGTAGGAGTTAATAAATGGTCTACTTCAGCATCCAGACACACGTGCTGGGTTGCAGATCTCTGTTTCAATGTGTCTTTTGTTTGACGGCTGGTGTTTCAACATCCTCAACTTGAATAGAAGAAGGTCAGCCTGGTGGGGTCTGCCCCATGGTTATTCAGGAGCCCAACCTGGGGCCCCACAGAGGTGGGGTGACTGGAAGTGAGAGGACGGGACAGAAAACCTCCTTCTCTGTCTGACACCACCCTAATCCATGAAGCCACTGGAAGTTTGAAGTTTCCCCCCTGCACAAGCAGAGCTCAATCAGCGTTTTAATCACACGTGCCATCGAGTGCTTGTGATGAGTGCAGATTGAAAGGTGGCCCATGCAGGGACTGGAGCAGAGAGCAATCAAAGGACCAGGTGCACAAAGATGGCAACTTTCTAGTTTGACATTCCCTCTCCCGTCCTGCATCAAGACTGTATCGGAAAGTTTTAAAACCAGCTGAGTTCAGATGCTTGTCAGTTCAGCAGCTATTAAACCCAACAAGACCCTCATCTTACATGACAGGAATGTAAACAAGCTACTGCTCAATTACTGGTATGGCCACAGAAGTTTTACATGTCCCTCAGCAGCAGGGTCCAAACAGTCAGATGCTGCAGGAGCAACAAGCAAAGACAGGGGAGAATGAACTTTTCAGCAACACAACAAAAACAGGAAGTGCTCTCTCCTGGACATATCACCAGAAAAAGATGAGAAACATCTGTACTTATGTTTGTTGATGCTCCCAAACCGGGATTTTCAGAAGCAGAAATACAGTGCATGTGTATTTCTTTCTCTCTCTATCTCTCTCTCTCTCTCTCTCTCTCATTCACAATGGTTAGGAAGCTGATGAAGGAGCAGAGGCTAGGCTACTTTTTCCACTTTGCCGTGCTTTTTGCTTCCTGGACAGATGTACAGCAAGTGAATATGAGCCCACTTCAATATGAGAGGCCCCCCTCAACCCCAACTGGTTCCATATTCAGACAGCAGGAATTTGGGGAGTCAACTTGTTAAACCCTTATGAAGCAGCAACGACCTACAGCAGCAAAGCATGAGAAGACCGGGATGTGACATAAATACATTGATATTTAAGGGTACACACATACACACACACACACACACACACACACACACACATGCCGCTATTAACAAAGTTCAGAAATAAACACTTAACGTGACATTTACTGCATAATCCGCGGAACTGCAGTGACCGCTGCCTTGCCGTGGCCACAGTAATTCTGCAGCTCACATGAATCAGTTCCACAAGCAACACTGAATCCACATTTGACAAACCATGTGCTTTGTGCACATCAGAAGCCAAAAAGGTAAGAGCTTCATCTTAAGCTTGCGCACACACGCAGCGCGGCATGATTCATTCTGCAAGCAAAATGCATACAGGCTGCTACAATGTAGCCTCCAAGCCCCGACGCTTTGGAGATCAACGCGGCATCTTATACCAACGAAATGCACAACCTGGTTAACAGCTCGCCGGTTAAATCCCGACGGCACCGAGCAGTGGAATTGTAAATAAAAAGCTGCGGTTGATTATTACAGGCTCCGACGTGCCAGTTCAAGTGGTCACTCTATTGTTGGGAAACAATCTGTGCCAAAGTGGAAACAAAACCTTCCCGAGACAAGAGCCTCGCTGCGCGACACCGTGAATAGGCAACGTTAAGTTTGCAGTTACTCACCGGGTTATTAAGCGGAGAAAGTCCTCGGTAATTTTCGGCTCTTGTTTTTAAATATCTTCCCCCCTCACGGCCACTGAGAACGGGCTCAACGTCAGTGGGTGAGTAACTGAATAGACTCTGAGAGAGCGCAGTAAGTTGAAGTGTCAAATTACATTGGCTATTCTATTACCAGAGGGACCCATGCTCGGTGGCTGCTGACAAAATGTGTCGCGGATTTTGCGCGGGGGCGCCATCAGGAGGGAGCCGGGAGCGGAGCCGGACTGCGGCTCAGCTCTGCGGCCGGGTTACACCGGATCTGCTGGAGCGACCCGCTCCGAGTGTGGTACCGTCCAGCTCAATCGTATTGTGTACACATAGTCTAAATTTTGGAGCGGATTTTAAAAGGTTTTAAAAAATCTTTCAAACATTAAAATGGAAATTGAGTACGCTGGGTAATTTATTTCGTGTCTCTTTAGTGATTAAATTAACTCAAATGGTTATTCATTGCAATTTAAATGATTTTTTTCTTTAATTAAATGGCACCTAACAGTAATATTTTTATGTTATTTATATGAATACACGGCGATTTACTACTTAATATTAGTACTTATTAATAATAATAGATAATAATGAAATATTGAAAAAGTAAAATGCTGCCAAATGTGACATAATAGCCTAATAAAAATAACCATCATAATGAATCTAATTAAATCTGTTATTATAATATGTTTATACAATCTGAATATGTTAATATGGAAATAAACATACACCTATAAAACATATAGTAATGCAATAGTAATAGTCTAATAAACAACAACAACAAACACGCGCACGCCCTCACGCCACTGCAGCGCACACACGCCTCCCGCGCGCACCGTCGTCCCGTGTGATCATCCTCGGAGCGGACGCCACCCTCCGTGTTTTGCAGGTCACCGCTCTCTGATGGAAAGCTCTGAATAACAAAGACATGTTTGAGAGCAGCAGCGGCAGCAGCAGCAGCAGCAGCAGTCTGGGCTGAGCGCTGACGTCAAGGAGCCATGACTGTGCCAAGCAGCATCCAGACTCCAGTCCACCACACACACACACACACACACACACATATAAATACACATACACACATACACCAACACACTGACCCACTACTGCCACTGTGGCCTGTTTGGAAGCTCCCCATGTCAAAAGTTAGAAACACACCACCCTGTGTGCTGTGATTGACTCTTAAAAGTTGGGATGTGATTAGGGTCAGGGTGGTGTTTTCTCTCTCAGAAGCGTAGTAGAAGTCACCACACAAGTGATACACTCTGCTGGTGTGTATAGAGACCTGTGAGCCCCTGCTTTCTGGCCTGTGTATCTACCCCAGCTGTCTAAGTTAGGGGGGAGGGATACACTGGAACAATAGGCGCCATTTGTCCTGCTCAAAGGTGACAGGAAGCATTGATTTCAGCCTGTTCCAGGCTTGTAAGCCATCCCCAAATTGGCTAATGTGAACATTTCCCTCTAACGGAGATTGGAAAATTTTAGGTAATTGACATTCACAGTAGTTGCATCAAGATGCAGGGACAAACTTTAGATTCCAGGATACCAAAGCCCCATCAATTTTATTGAGCTGTTAATTGCAATAAAGGGTCTAGGGCTGATCCTGAATAGTCGAAGATTCGATGCTTCGATGGGCAGAGCCTGATTCGACTGTCAATCTCACAGTCAAAGCTTTGCAGGGAAATGAGGATAATGCCATTTTAGCGATATGGGGGTGCTCAATGTCTGATTTTACATAGAACTACCAGTTTTCTCCCAATAAGTTAATATACAGCCTATTACAATAAACATTTCAACGGTTAATGCTGTAAATAAACATATAAAAAGAATAAAAACTTCCAATAAATGTTCTGTGTGTGATAAAATCCAAAATTTTAACCCTAACCCTGGGTCGTCAGTGCGCATGTGTAGGCGTAGTGTGTATGTGTGTAGTGGCAGGAGGAACACTTGCTGAAGAGCCACAGCTTCACTGGTGTTGTGCCGAGTTGTGTGAACCACACAAAGAATATTTTATTGTTTTTAAATAGCCGGCTACTTGAAATACACCCGCGAGGAACCGCGACGTGCAGTTGTCGGCAGCACGGCAAACACAAGACTGGTGAACGGCAGGTGAGAGAGAGAGAAAATGGTCAACAACAAGCCTCAGTTTAGCTTCGGCCCGCAATTGCCGCACACAGAAACACACGATTTGACTATCAGTCGACTATAGGCAGAACTTGACGATTCTGATTCAGCTATGTAAATCCTTAGTCGGGGACAGCCCAAGAGGGTCCAAGACAGTAGCAAACAAGAACAAAAACTAAAATTATAACTAAATCAATAATGATTTGGTCGAATTAAAGGCAGTCTAACCAGCTAAATGCATTTAAGTTACTTTAGATTGTGCAGCAGCTGAAGTGCACATGAGGTAAAAAACTAGGAACCAAAAATCTGTTAGAAATATTATCATAGATTAGTCTTCTAATACATAAAAATGTTCTGTTTATAGCCACAATGTGAGTAGGCATATGAAGCAAAATGGTAGCATTGTAGTCATACACTCCAAATGAAAGCATGATGTAGAAGATGAAATTGTTTAAATCTGTATTCGCACCATACAGCTAATTTTAAATGCAGTTAGGCAGCCGTTTGGTGCTCTCACGTGTAAGAGTCCCTAAATTGTTGCCTATTTAATAGCTTAAAAGAGCTCTCATTTACCAATTTGTCGAAGCAGTGGTCATCATGATATAAAATCTTCCCTGTTGTGTTCAACTGGGATGTTTTCACAGTGTTGAGACACCTTCTCTCTCATGACGTGACTGGTGTGACACACTGATCCAAATATAGATGGGAGTTTTCCTTATCACAACTGGGTCAAGGAGACTGAGTCAAAAACAGTCTGTTAGAGAAATGCTTTAAAAAATTATATGCAAAGTGATGTTCAACACTGCAGCATCAGCAGGCTTGAGTGTCTGACAGTGTGACATCAGATTTACCAGACATGCTTTATTACCAGTGCTGTATTGGACCACCAGTTAACACTGCAACCCCACGCACGACGCACGCTGGTTAGATTGTCCGCCTTTCCTGAATGGAGTTTCTTTATTCTACCCATGTTGACTTAAGTTCATTCTGGTTTCCTTCTCCTGACAACAGAGATAGATTGCAGACAGAAAGTTTTAACCCTCAAGGAGGCGCTATAGATTGTAGAGGTTGCATTGCTGATTTAAAGGTACGCTAATTAATATTTTTATATTAATGAAAAATATCAGCTATGTGTAATGTGAAAGGGGTCGCTCCTAAGGGGAACCTAAAGGAATTCATCACCCAACTCTGCAGTTTTGCTCAGCAGTTTTTAATGTCTTTGATTTGATTTTATAGCCCAAAAGTTTCCTGTTTTGATTCAGTCACCCGGTTCTCATCACTTTAATTTCCATAGGCTTGAAGGCAGCTGTTTTCAGCAAACAAGCTCTGACAAGACTAATACTACATTCACGCTAATAATATACTCCAGGATTGCTTTTTAGGCTGCATCCACACTACTGCATTTTCGTTTTAAAACGGAGACCTTGTGCTATGTTTGCACCTACCGTCCAGACCTCGGACGGGAGGTCCAAAAGATAAAGACCTAAAACGGAGAAGTTTGAAAACGCTGCCGTCCCCGTTTTTCATTTTGAAACTCCGAAGAGCGTTTTAGTGAAGACGGGCAAAAACAGAGGACTTTAGAAACGATGACGCAGATGCTCACGTTTGGCTCTCTGATTGGGTCTCATAAGTCATGCAAAGTAGAAACACAATGCTACTGAGAGTTTTTGACAGGGTATTTTTATTAAAATATTTTGTACTGTGCAAATAACACTTATAGCCTACACTTGTACTGTGTATGTTGGTGTAATTACTTTGCAACGACTCCCAGTCTGTTTTCCGCCGCCACCGCCACTTTTAACTCCTGTGTTACATTCAGTAACGGCTCGTTATAGGTCCATGCAAAATAAAATCTGGTGTCATTCTTTGTCTGTAGTACTTTATTCTTTCGCCAAATCTTCTGTAACTACTGAATAGTCCATCTGCTTCATGTTTACAGCGGTACACGCATGCCCAGTATACGTGAACAGCCACTAGATGTGCGTTTTTAGTCGCTTTAGTATAGATGGAGATCAACTCTCATTCGCAGCTAAAACGCTGGTGTGCACGGAGATCGTATTTGTTTTTATTCTCCATTTCTGAAGTAGTGTATATGGGGACATAGTCTGGATGGGTGGAAATAGAGACTTTTGATAACGATGACTCAGACACCCATGTTCGCTTCCGTATTGGGTGCCTGATTCATCACACCCCTATGATGTGACCCTTTTCCGGAAGATAACAAAAAACATCAGCCCTGACGACCAGCAGTTAATTTAACATGGATAACAAATTGCAATTGCAATACAATGATATTAGCATCACTATGTTAATGCTAACATCCTGATGTTAAACAGGTATAATGTTAATAATGTTCACCATCTTAGTGTAGCATTTTAGCATTCTAAAATTTGCTAATTCGCACTAAACACAAAGTGCACATGGGAATGTCATTAGTTTTAAAGTTGACTTGGTCACAAACGTGTCAAAAGTATTGTACAAATAGAAATCTTGATCTGCTGATGGAGCTACAGGAAAAGTCAAGCCATCACCAAAGTTGGGGTCGTGTGTGTACCAAATTTCATGGCAATCTCCTTTTTGTTTCAATTACATAAGTTACATACATCTTAACTAGACAAACCCTCTCAGAGAATTACAAAACACAGCGTCCATGTTGAACTCGCACTTTGCACGTCCTGCTACTCCTTAACATAAAAACAGCACAATGTGATCTTTGAAAGTGTAGGCAGGGAGATGTCTGTGTTTTCATTTACAGTTCCCACCTGGTTTATGAATGAACAACCGCCAGGCTCCAGAGACCAGCCCACATCCTCCGCAACCAACCACTGGCTGTCTTCCAGTCCAAATGTGTTCACAGCACACACTTTACTCTGCTGTGGACAGAGGGCTCATGCTGCTTGGTGGTATGGCCGAAAATATGGAGAGATAGCGTTAGAATCATACATTCCCAAGGGCCTACTTACTACGTTGTTCAAGAGCTGTGTTGGCATCTTTTGCTGCACTTTCTTTCGCTGAAAATGTGAGGTAAATAATAGCTATAGACGACAGCTTTTGTGCTCTCATTTGACCAAGTCCATTAGGTTCGTGTGCGTCTTTACCCTAACAAGTATGTTATTGGGGGTCTGTTGTGTTATGGGATTGTGTGTGACCTGGTGACAGCACTGCAGACAAAGCAGTGGAGTCTGATGGAGGGAATAAGCAGGGCAATGAGGAGGGGGAGGGGGAGGAGGAGGAAAGGGTTCTGCAAATAGAGAAGACAACTATTGCACTCCATTTGACAAAAAGACATGAGGGAACTGTGATAAACCCCATTGATTCTCATTACAGCTGGAGAGGCAGACAGAAAGAGAAGAGACATACCTAGACAGGTTGTGGTGAAGCCTCTTGATGATTTCCTCCCCTTGTTTTTTCCTTCAGACTTTTTTTGAGCAGCACCAGCAGAAAGCTGGCTGCCGGCACCCCATGCTGCTCTGCTTTTGGGGGAGAGGAGAGCCAATCAATGTGTGCTCACAAAGGGGGAAGAGCTTTCAGAAAGCCAACTGTTCCCTCAGGCCATGGGCAATGAAGAAGTGGGAAAGACAGAGGGAGACAGCACAGAGAGAGAAAGAGTCGAGGGTGTTGACAACATGTTTCCTTTGCTACTATATACTGAGAGGAATAACACAACCGCTGCAACACACTGACATCCAGCACATACAATAGTGACTGTAGTTCACTGAAATGTACAAAATACAATGCTTGTTTAAAGAACATCACAATAGAACTGCTGCTAATGAGTTATTTCATTAAGAATTAATCAGTTTGTTGATTTATTGGTTAGTTGTTTTGTCTATAGAATAAAAAAAACAGTGAAAAATGCCTATCACCAATTTTGAAGATGACACTGGCAAATTGCCACCAAAAGACTAAATTAATGACAATGTCAAACTGAGAAAACAAGCAAATCCTCACATTACAGAGGCTTTTGATAAATGAGTTAAACTATATATATTTTTTGCCATTATATAAATTCAATACCTAGATTTGACTGGTGACAAATTAAAGGTAAAATCTGAATAAATGAGTGGAGAAACATACTGAATGCAGCTGCTTCCACACAGGTGCACTGCATGGTACAATTAAGCAATTAACATCCAATCATGCTCTGTGGCATGTATAAAAATGCTGAATATGCCCAGTTGATTCTAACTTTGCATTAAGATGGCAAGAGGAAAAGATTGGTTGTTTGTGTTTCCAGTAGTTCAAATTATTAATTTTCGTTTCCCTGGGTCAATATGTAAAAAAAAATCTACTTACAGCTTATAGCTTACTAATGCAAACTCCTTGAAACCTACAGCCTCATATTTGCGGGCAGGATTATTTTCTTGATTTTAGACATTGATATCTCCGCAGTGGCAGAACAGATTTTTAAATGTCCATCTCCCTTTGTACTTTTGCAATTGCGAAGATCGTCCTTATCGATCTCTTACATTGTTAGTTTATGTCAGAACACACACATGCTCAAAACTCAACACAAGGCTAGACTAACTCAGAACAGAAGAACAAATCTAAAAACACATAGGTGTGTGGTGAAACATAATTTCACGAGGTTCAACCTACTGTGATCACGTGAGTCTCCTCTTTCAAACCTTATTTTGAAATTCTACTTGTGATTTAAAAGATTTAAAAATATATAAAAAAAAAATTTATTTATTTATTTTATTTTTTTAATATATATTTTTTTAACACACACACACACACAAACACACACACGCTTACTGTTTTATTTTATTTTTTTAACACACACACACACACACACACTTACTGTTTTATTTATTTATTTTATTTTTAATATATTTTTCTTTTTTAACATACAAACACACACACACACACACACACCATACACACGCTTACTGTATTATTTATTTATTTTATTTTATTTTCTTAACACACACACACACACACACACACTTTCTGTCTTATTTATTTATTTTATTTATTTATTTATTTTTAACACAAACACACATACGCTTTGATTACTTTACGCTTTAATTACTTGTTTAATGAAATGTATGGGGTTGATTGTTCTTATGTTGTCTGTATGATGTTTTGGCAACATTGTTGTTACACACTCATGCCAATAAAGCAAATTAATTGAACTGAATTGAATTAAAATAACATTTACAAGTAAAAAGTCTAACAGTGTCTAAGAACTTGATTTTTTATTTCACAACAATATATATATTTAAGTAATGACTAAAGGTCCTCTGAATTAGTTTTTAGAGTGTAGGAATGACCCTGGAAAGACACCAGTAAATAGGGTCGGATATTGTGGTCGACAGAGCACATTTGGAGATATGGTCAGATAAGTCATCCTTCACCATATTCTCGACAAGTGGACGAGTACATGGGTGGTGTACACCAAGAGAATGGTACCCCTACAGTGAGGGGCCACGGTTTGGGTCCACTTATCCGTTTAGAGGGAAGGGTCGCTGCAAATCAATACAAAGTAATTCTGAGTGATCACCTTTACACTGTGATGAAACATTTCTATCCTGATAGGAGTGGACTCTTCCAGGATGACAATGCCCACATCCAGTAAGCACGAGGGCTCACTGAATGGTTTGATGAGTCATATGCTATGACCTTCACAGTCCCCAGATCTCAACCCAATTGAACACCTATGGGTGATTTTGGCCTGCCGCATTAGACAGCGCTCTCCGCCACCATCACCAAAACACCAAATGAAGGAATATCTCTACTACGGTATAGAGTGTCAGAGACTTGTAGAATCAATGCCAAGGTGCACTGAAGCTGTTCTGTCTGCATGTGGTGACCCAACACCTTATTTTATGTTGTTTATTTCCTTTAATTCTGTATGTTTAAAAAAGACCATAAAGATTGAAGCCTCATCTCTCAAACTTCAAACTCTCAGTTAGTAAAGTCCTCCAAATGAAACATCAAACCAAGTCTTTTCAACATTCAAGCATTTTCTAATCTGACCACTATAAACAGAAAAACATAATTTGTCTGTACTTCCAAAGCCAATCCGTGTAGAAAAATTAAATTAATCTGCTTTATGATAAAACAACTTTATGGTTAAGATTTGGTTAGGTTTAGACATAAAATGACATGGCTAGGGTTATGGGGAAGATCATGGTTTTGGTTAAAGGAAGTACTCAGGGAACACTGGAAAAAACATCTTGGTTTGGGTTAAAATGATTACTTAGTTAAGGTTCGGAAACCTTTGTTGTCATGGTTACAATAACAAACCGTGGATACGGTAAGGGAACGATCATGATCATGGTAAAAAAGAACAACACTGACTGTCTGTCGTAAACAGGAAACAAACAGCTGATATGTTGTTTTTGATGATGACCCAGATGACATCATCAGGGTCAGGGTTTTTCCTCCCTTCAGAGACCTGTAGATACCATGAATATAAACAATTATCATCGTCCCTTTAAGAAATACTATTTAGAAAAATATCATATTTACACATAGTGGATACAAAACGTTACAGGATAAATATAAACCCATAAAAAGGTTTAATATCCATTTTTCAACACAGTAGATCTCTTTATTTTTCTTTTCATGATTGATTAATTACAGGATTCACTTTTTTGCTCAACAATAGTGATCACAAAGTAATGTTTTTTTAAGATTTATAGGTGCAGTTCAGTAATTTGTTGTCTTTGTGGCACAGTGCTGCACTGTTGAACCATACTGTATGTGTGTTGTCATGCACTGGGAATTATGTATAATTTGCGTCAAACAATCCCTGCGTGACAGATTGAGCTCACAGTGGGTGTTCCACTTAATAAAATCACTTGTGTGTAACAACTCCCACCTTGAAATCCCTCTGTTCCCTCTCAGAGGAAAAGGTTTAGGTATATTGCAGTGCTGTGAAGACTTTTTTGTTTTCGTTTTATGCATTACCTGACAGGAGGTTAACTAGCTATTTCCAGCCCCATTATTCTCCTGTAACTCCAGGGCAGAGTGAAAAGTCAATTATACTCAAAGCATACTGTGTTTGTCAGAATCCCAGGCTTGTGATCTCCTCTGCCAAATAATTTTCTGCTAAATGTGAGTGTTTAATTATTATCAAGATATTATAGGGGTTAATGAGATACCACAATAAATTGCATTGCAGTTTCATATGCACTAATAATTTAAAAAAACCCCATCTCACTAAGATGGCAGTTCCTCAACAATATCAGAGCAAGTCCATCCAGCGCAGTGACATTTAAGTAAGATGCTCTCCTTATCGTAGTGGATGGGTTCCAGCTCCTCAACTGGCAAATGTCACCTGTTTTTTAAGGTCAGGTTGAATCTCTTCAGTTATTTTTCATCAAAGGAGCTTAGCTGAGTGACCCCCTCATATGATAATTTACTCCTACGACAGGTATCAACATAATGACATACATGATCTAAGATAACGCAGATCTACAGTGTAATTCAAAAGTAAACATACGACTATTGGGTGCACATTTCCTGTTACATATCATCAGACTTCCACTTTCCCTGTGTTCTCAATCGGTCTACATCCACCGCCAGTGATTTCTTTCATAGAATAACTCTTACAAAATCCCCAGTAGAACAGGCGTGAACTTGTGAACTTACTCTTGTTGGTGCAAATTGGTGAGTGCAGAAAGAAGCTCTTGCTCTTTTTTAAAGAAGTGAAAAGCTACTGTTTTCCTCTGATGTTTTAGAACACTGAAACATTTTCTGCAATCAAACTCTATACTGTCGCTACTGGACGTCACAGTTTAGCCAGCTACCCACAGGAAACATATTCTGGCAAACAACATAATTGGACTAGAAATGGAAGATGCAGGGGCTGTGCTTTAAATAAGGGAGAAATATAATT
The DNA here is from genome assembly GCF_021292245.1 of Micropterus dolomieu. Lineage (NCBI taxonomy): Eukaryota > Metazoa > Chordata > Actinopteri > Centrarchiformes > Centrarchidae > Micropterus > Micropterus dolomieu. Next base: position 16,914,315 of record NC_060163.1, read on the forward strand.
TTTGCTACTGAGCTCTCATCGGAAAATGTTGGACTGAAAGCAGTGACGCCCCAAGATGTCTGTTTTCCCCCTGCTGTTTACTCTGTACACTAATGATCTCATGTTTACAAACTTATCAATAACACTTTTCACAGATGCTTCTCTTATGACACTATTACAAGGATGTGATAATGTACAGAACAAAGGTTCTTCACCTGGTGGCAAGGTGTTCTGCTCAGACTGTGAAAGTCTGAACACCTCACTGTTACCAGTGTATCCCAGTAATGCACTGTTGAGGGTAATCTTGTTTGCTGTTTTACTGGAAGGTTGATATTAATTTCGTCCTCACGCTTTTAGTAGATAAACTGGTGCAGGATGTGTTGGTTTGTGTTAGGTGTGGGGAAAGGGTTAGCCTCTACCAAAAGAGGAAAAATACGACTCCCTGTAAACAGTTGTCTTATTTACTTGTTGTGTCTTTGTAGCTGGCTTCCTAAAGTTAGCCTACATTCAAGTTCAATGTGAGGTGATGGTCAGTTTTAAGTCTGTTTGTGTGTGGGGAGTACTATTGCATATGCAAAAAATAAAAAATGTATAAGTAGTACAAAGCTTTGCCATGTGTATCCAGATTAAGCTATGTGAAGTCTGATTGTTGACTCAAGTGATGTCACTAAAATGGCACATGAATAACACTCGTCTTAAGTCATTTCACGTGTTATCACAGCAGCTTTTCGTATGTAATTTCCCGTCATTTAGTTTCTACTGAAAATATTCTGCAGAGGACAAATATGCATAGAGAATAAATAAAAAGTCAGGTGACGTAGTAGGCTATAAAGAGGGACAAACTCTGCAGAGGTAGGTGGTCGGGGTGGATGGACAGGTGAAACAAACACAGGACTTTCACCCAGTATACTGTTGTTTGTGTCCCATGTGAAACCAAATGTGAACTTGGTTGGCTTATTTTAACTTGCGTAACAAATTTAGGTTTCACATGTTTATGTAACATTACTTAACTTACAACCATAACTTAACAAATGTTTTTTAACCCAAATTATGTTCTTTTCCCGTTATGTGACACGATAAGCTTAAAAAATTTATGAGTTTGGTGGGTTGAAGTGAGCTTACCAGACCTCTGTACCCTGCATCTCATCTCTATTTGAGACTAGCAGCTCAAGGCTACATTAGCCACTACAAGCATAACACACCCGAATCACTGACTAAAATGTCTGTGGTCATTTGCATCGTGAGTAATGCAGAGCCCAGGGTTTCTCTGGCTCTGCTGCATTGATTTAGATTTTTCTTAACTGTCCATTGAGTCCAACAATGTTAAATCAGTGGAGTACTCTTAAACCACACTGTGTCTCTTCAAAAAGCATTAATACAGAAGATGTGATGTGTGAGTATGGAGGTTGCAGAGTTGTTAATGAGTAACTTGTAAAGTAATGTAATGACTTTTCCATTGAGTAATATGTAAGGCATAATTGATTTTTCAGTAATTGCCGACAACTATCTACTGTAGATGATAGAAATCAACAATGAAGAATGGAGGGTGTTTCTTGAAGACCACCAAATGCATTGTATCATCATCACTCGCATTCCTTCATTTTAATGTACCAAGTGTACTTCCCTGTGTGCTAATGAGTAATGGCACACATAATATTCATCGCTATAAAATAAATAAGCTGTTAGGAATTTGCACAATAATCTGAGGAATGAGAATCAAAGAACACGAGATTCCATGTGTTATTTTATAAAGTGCACAATGTGTCTTAGTTTGTAAATCCTCAAGACCCCACACAACAAAGATCCCAAGAATTTGACCTTGTGTTGTATTGTTTAACACAAGCAAACAAGACCTGTATAAAGCTTCTTATTATACTATTCCTACAATCAGTCATTGCCATATTAGACAATGGGAGGTTAATAATGGGAAAGGTGCAACAACTTGTTAAGCCCCATGGAGGGCAGCAGTAGTACCTGCTTGCGGACTTGCAGATCCACACATACAGACACACTCACACACACACACACTTGTACAGACACCCTCACGACAACATCTACTTCTGCTGCTTTACAGCTTCACTCATCCAACAGTCTGTTTGGAAGGGGTTGCCAGGCAACAGGCTGCGTAAACACGGCACCTGACATGTCGAAAGAGAGAGCAACCAGGCGCTCAGGCACTTGTCTGCATAGCTCTGTCGACTCCATTCACACACATGCACTTATCATGCAAAAAATAAAAGCACACTCCGGCATGTGTACATGGAATTGTTGTTCAATCTCAGCAATATAAGCGTACTTCTGAGTTACCATATTTTTTAAAGTCAGGATGGAGTGGATAAAAGAACAACGTTGGATGTTTGAATACAGGGGCTTTATCAGGAGAGCATCTGATTCATCCTAATGTGATTACATTTGCAAGGCAAGTCAAAAATAAACACAAGAAACTCTTCAGCCGCTGCAAAAAAATACTTAGTTATGACTAGAATATTACAGCGTATGTCACAAAGAATGATAGTAATGTCAAGGGCAGCTTTATTATCATCAACGGTACGGTATGGAGCAGCAAAAACCCAGCTGTAGAGAAGAAAATTGAGAAAGGATCAGAAATGTAGAGCAAAATATGCAGTTTCTAAAAAATACAATAAAGACAATCGAATACAGAATCTAACAAGCTGCTCTGGAAATATAAGTGAACATTCCACAACAATGCAGCTGTGTGCTGATCGACAAGATATAAACTATGCTGCGTTACGTTGTGCAGTTGTGTTATATTACAGTCTCATGTAAACATCGTTATGTTATATACAGTGTCATGGCATTCTGCACTGAACAAACATGAGCAGATAACAATAACGGGGCTCCGGGTTTATTCATGATTTCAAAGGGGCAACAAGAGAAATAAATATCCAGATAGTTCAGTACTTGCTGTGCGGTATGTAGAGCAGAGGTACAACAGTTGAGAGAAGTGATGTTTGAGTTTCAGTCCTTATTTGTACTGTTGTGAAGGAGTCTCACAGCCTGAGGGAAGAAGCTCAACAGCAGCAGATACTTTTTTTTTATCACTTTGCAGATGGCAGCAGGGAGAACAGGCTGCAGGCTGGTTGCTGTCCTTAAACCTTGTCTCGCTGTGTATTGACGTGATGATGATGTTCTCAGCTGCAGACACTTGCAATCCTGGCTCTTACATGTGCAAAGTCAGGTTGTCATGAGGTTAGTCGGGATACTTTTGATTGCAGAAGTTTAGGAGAACCTAAAGTGGGAATATGTTTTTTTTAAGTCACTCTGTGTCAAATGTTTATGTGATTATAAGCTTTTAAAATCATTCTGATGCTGTGAAATAAAAATAAAAAAAGTTTTTGTGGAAACATTAGACATTAACAGTGAAAACTGGTGCAGAGGTGGAATGTTGTTTTGTCTTTGCCAGTGTTTCCATGTTGCTAGTAAGGTTGTTACATTAGCTGCTAGCATGGTAAAAAATTGGCTCTGTGGTCTGTATGAATACACCTTACCACTAGGAGTCGCCTAGTCAAAATAAATGTACAAATCCTGTGTCTGAAGAAGCATGCACTGAGACTTTTTTTTTTCACAAAGCTGACTATATAGTCCACCTCAGGTCCTCTGTTACATTTATTCCCACAGACTTTTACCTCTTGACCTGTTCCACCTCAGCTCCACTGATGTTGCCGTGGTATGTACCTTCACTGTGAGTTTCCTAAAGTCAACTCTTTTTTTCTTCTACTGATTTTTGTGTCACTGTGGGCAATTTAAGGAGAAGTCTCCAGATTGATCTGTTTCCTACAAAGGACAGAGTTCAGAAACAAGATGGATTTCATATATCTATTATCTGATGTGACTCCTCCTCTTAGAGGATATAGATTTTTCTGCCACTGATTTGAAGAGTTAGATAGGACTGAGGATCCCCTGCTTTTAAGGGTTGCACCCAGTGGATTTTCTCAGCTCGGGAGGATCACAGACTAAAAGGTTGCACTGTACTGTGTAAACTTTAAGCTGACATTTATCTTTGTGGTAAACACAGAGGCTTGTTTTTCAACACAAAATCATTTGCTAATGATTTATTCCATCTTAAGTGAGTGATTATAGCAGTAGAAAAATATTCAGCATGATTTGTCTTTCAGCCTGACCAAATTGGATGTGAGTCTCCCATCCAATTTCCACAATGTATTCTACAGCCACAATGTGGACAGCATGCAGTGTTAGCACCATTAGTGTGCTAGACTGTCCACAAATCATCTCCTTAGTCCTTCCATCAGACTCCCTGCATTTGGCCGGTGCTGATAAGGCCCTGCCAGAATGACCGGGGGGTCACAATTTCACCACTGAAGTCAACGGCAGAGATAGACCACTGTGTCCATCAAAGTGTAACTTCAGGCTGTCTCTGCAGTGTTGTCATTTCCCAGGCAGTGGGATGCTTTGAATTAATCTGAAAAACATGGAGGGAGAGATAGCTCCAGCAGTAGTGAGTGCTGAAACTCCTCTTGGCCTCTATTTCTAACACAGTGTCAAAACGTTCATGAGGTCTAAATGGATTTATAGAATTTCACATCTCCAAAGAGTGACAGCAGTGATTATTCTGTTTTGACAGAGATTATCTACAGATGAACTCTTGACTAAATGTCGTGAACATCATTTAAAATGAGAATAATAGATGCATTGCTGTTTAGGCATTTAGGATTCACAGTATGTATACAATATAATGAATATCTGCTCATTTCTGGAATATTGCCAATTTTGTGGTTAGCTTTTAACTTTTTAATGTCATTTCAAAGATCTTAAAGAAGTTTATCAAATCTAGAAATAGTATTTAAGTTTTAATCACACCAGCATTTATAACAGAAACATTTTATACATTAAAAAAAATAAAAAATTTCACACAAATTAAGTAAATCTTTGCTGAACACACTAATCTCTGCCACTGACTAATTGCAAACTATCTTGACAGTGCTGACGTTTGAGTTGATGAAGCGGTACAGAATCTAAAATGGATGAAGCGACCATGTGTCTCACAATCCAGTTTTATATGACACTGCTTTGAGTATTGCTGGAGTACTGCTCCACAAAAGGGATGCAGCATGGTCTGCAATGTGTGAGGTAGAAGTTTATGGTAGTTGATGGTGAACAAATTACGCTGTGCCACTTCTGATTTTGATACAGTTCACAGGGCCATGTTTATTGATGTTTGGATGTTTTGTAAGAAAAAATAGAAATATAAGAATAAGTACATAAGAACAATATCACCTTTACACAACTTTTACAATCACATCTGCACAATATTGGTGTTGAACAAGTGACCATGTACACATGTGCTTTTACTGCATCTCAGTCTCAGGAGATTAGTAATAATAATTGACAAAATAATAAATATAGTGATGAAAAATATGTAATTCTAACAATAAAAAGTGAAAAATAACATGTCGTAACAATAAAATACACAAAACAAACAATTAAAATTAAAGTAAAAAAGTTTAAAATAAAATTTAAGTCACCGATTGTCATAGCAATAGAACTATTTGATTATAACATTTATTTTTGGATAAATAAATTAAGCTAATTTACTTGGTGTGTGCAGCATTTAATATTGGTTATCTTCTACATTTGTTGAAGAATAAAGTCGTAGCTCATCACCACATTTAACTAAATGTGCAGTTATGTTGTGTCCCACAATGTATTGCAGTGATTTGCATATCCAGGGTTGAAGATTATATGTTAATGCTGCAGTATATAATACAATTTTCTGTTTAAGCGCTTAATCATTTCCTCTTAATAAGGGATTATATGTGCTCTGTACTGTAGCACTTCCACCTCAAAGATCATTCTCCAAATCTGATGATTACTTTAGGATTTAAAATGACATACAGTGTCCTAAATCACTACTACTTACAAATATTTCAACACTGCAGCATGCCATGTCGCAAACCGCAAGCCAAGTTATTGATAAGATGAACACAATTTCAAAGAACATATCATTACATCATTACATCTGGCATGAAAGGATTGCAATGCTTCTGCAGAAGTTGCACCACTCATAAAGGATTAAACCGTATTTGAGCTATGTGTGAGTGTGTGTATGTATGTTATCACAGAGCAGATCTTCTGTGTGTAGAATTGATTTGTAAATAAATTCCTTTCAAACTCAGTGAAATAAATCCCATTCAGACCAACAATCTGCTGGCACAGCCTTTTGTTTGTCTGTGACTAAATAAACAGGAGCTGGAACATTGAATTAGCCTCTGTGTTTCGTTGTGTTGTGTGTGTTGTGTGTGTGTGTGTGTGTGTGTGTGTATGTGTGTGTGTGTACACCAAAATGAAGTCACTGTCATATGAAGAAGTTAGAATTCAGCTGGAAGGGAATCTTTTTTATTTACAGTGTCTTTCACCCAGGGCTAAACGAAATATTGTTCAGCTGTCTTTCCACCTCACTTCTGAACTTAACCACTATGGAAATAAGCAAAGGTACAATGTAATGTAAGATATGGCCACTTACATAATGTTATTTCTATATATTGTATTGCAGATGTTTACTGATGTTAGCATGCTAACCAGCTAGCTCCGGCCAGTGTTGTGACTTTATATGTGATATTCTGCACCCTACTTTTTGAATTCGACAGGTGAAGAGTAGTCTCAGTTCTTACATATTGATTTATACAGTGCACAACTAAGTTGCGCTTATGTATAGGAATACAGAAATGTAGTTCCAAGGGAAAAGGCTGTCTGACTGCGAGGTAAAAAGCTTAAAATATTAAACACATAGTGTACATTAACTGTTGTGGGCCTTCTTTTATGTGGCTGGAATGCGTTTTGCTACTGACCCTTTCCACAGCAGTTCATTGTTGAAGAGTGCGGTACAACTCTCTGCTTCTCCAAATTGGGGACATGCTGACTGCCCTCTACTGCATTATAAGTACCTCATACAGCCCCACTTCAAAAATCCCCAACTATCCCTTTGTGTGTTTATTTTAGTTTTAATATTCTTATTGCATCATTCTTGATGTTACTGGAGAAGTTGACGATGCACCTATATCAGCGAACATCTATTGTGTTATAACTTTTGTAAGTTCTGTGTTGGACTTTTGCTAATTTGCTAATTGCTTGTCTTTTCTGAGAGTTGAACAATGTCGCTTGTGAATTTGATGAATGTCATTTGTTTGCATTTGACTTATTTGGTCCATTTCGTTCTAAATGTGTTGTCAAAGTGGTGAATATGTTCATCTTAATTTGCAGCCTGTTGAGTGCTCCTAACCAATCGTAGTATTATCCAGAGTAACAAAGAGATATTGCTTATGGAAAGAAATGTTGCTGTGGATTTTTTGAAATATAATTCTTAAATGTTGTGAGCGCCTTAAACCAAATTCCATTCACTGTGTTGTGGTGGAGACAGAAATCTCAAAACCTTTGATTTAAGCACAGCGTCATGCTTCAACTGTATGCATAACATTTTGTTTGTGTTCCACGCTATTCATAGTTTATTATTTTCTTATTTTATACAATTTCTATCTTAAAAAAAAAGTACAATCTTATTTATTTTTGCATTTTTGTATATACATAACCATACTCCATTTAATCTTCTTTGATTTGGAGATCTGTGGGTTGTTTTTTGCCTTGTGTAGTATTTTAAAACCAAACCAGTGCACATAAAACAACTGAGCATAAAAAACACAACAACAGCAGTTAATTGAAGTAATATTAGCGAGAAATATTATGATGAAGTGTCTAAATAACAAGAGTGAACAGCAGAGATCCAGTCATGCTTGAGGTCCAGCAGGACACTTGACACCACACAAGGACATCCTAAGGGCACTGCGACAACCAAAGCTTGCGTGCACACACACACACACACACACACCCACACACACACACACACACACACACAATGATGCTCTGAACCTTAAGAGTTTGGAGAGGCTAAACCATCCTCATTTCAGCATTATGTCGGTGCCAACTGTCAAAGGTGTCTCTTGTTGGTCCATAATGATGATCAAAAGCTTCAATGTATGAGGCTTTTCTCTTTTTTCCCTCTGCCGGCAGCCCTGTTTGCCAAATGATGAAAGGCGTTTTATGATCCTACTTTTGTCTTCCTATATGTATTGTTTGACATATGTTGTCCCCTATATTTCTCTGACCCCTCCTTGAACCCAACACATCCATTTAACGCAGTGGATAAATGTCGGGGAGCGCGTCTCAGCTCTGGGACCTCTTGGCACTTGGCTTGGTGCTGAAAGAACACTTATCCTCACTCACCCACATCAAATTCATTTTCTGGCATTGACGCAGAGCAGCACTGTGGTCAGATCATTTCAAGTCAAGGTAAACTGCCAGTGGTACATGCCATGAAACAAGATGAAACATGAAATATGTTGGCACACAAAGAGCAATTTGTGTGTGTGTGTGTTTCCTTTACAATCTTCTCCTAACTTCCTCTCATTTTCTCTCACTCTCAGTCACTTGAGCTTTAGTGGCGCCATAACCCCCGAAAGGCAATTACCATGACAACAGCAGTCAGGATTTGCACCACAGTAATTAGTGTGGTTAAAAAAGGGGGGAGGGAATTATACGTTTTTGTCTGAAAATTGATATGACACACATCAGAGTGTAAGGTGCAGCCCTGGGGATGAACCTGTGGGTAGAAACGAGGAGGTAAAAAAAAAAAATCTCCAGCAGCACACAAAGAGAAAAGCAGAAGGCTAGCTGTATCAGGTCAGTGTATTACGATCTCCATTAATCACTATGATGCAGTGGAACCAATGAATTGAGCAGACTGTCTCTGTGGAAGTGATGTCATGCTCATGTATGTAGTAAAAAATGATGGTGGAAAAGGGACTGCCTTTAGTCTCAGCAGGGCTGCAAAATAATCATAAAACATCATCTGATGAAGAGACTCTTTCTTCAAGTATGTAAACAGTGGCTATGGCCCTTGATTCCTCAGTGGGGAGAGAAAGTGGGAGGGCCATTTGTTTTCTTTTTTTCCTCCTTCTTGTTGAAATTCCCAGCGTAGTGCATCCTGAATCTCATTGCCCTGGATAGCAGCTTGTTGGAGGTGTGTGCGGGCTCACCTCCAGCCTTGCTCAGCCGCTGTAATAGATGTGTTTGTTGCTAAGTGGCGGTTGTAATGGGATGCTTGTTTGCCTTGCTCGGTGCACTTTCATCCTTCACTGTAGTGCTAATGCCACGCAGCAATTTGTCTCACGGCTGCAGAGCTTTCTGGTAGTCGAAAAGAAAAGAAAGACGTGGGGAGTCGTGCGGCATCTTACACTCTGTGTGCACATTTGAATGTATCTTGTACATGTGTGTTTGTAGTCATTTGCCACCAGTTGGGAGGGTGAAAGAGCCACATCCCCTAAATTGTTTCATGCCGCCTTGGTGCAGAAAAAGGTGCAGGTTGTTCAGATTTAGATGGGTCCCCCTTGGGCTGCAGTCCAGTACTGAACTGCCATATACACCGCAGTGCTCCACAAAGAGAGGCAAGTGACAGATGGGCAGAGGTGGAGGGAAGGGTAAAGATAGCACCAGGTCTCATCCCACACACTCAGACTGTCACTGGCCTCTGTGAATCATCCAATCATGGATAATCTTCATCTCCATCCTCCAAAGAAAAGTCCCTGCTGTTTTCTCACAAACACTCCATGCAGTAATTCCAATTCGGAGGCCCCTTTATGTCGTGTACAGTTATTGCTGTTGTCAATGCATCATTTATGTGTCTGAGGATCTTGGCCTGTACACAGGATGACCCGGGGTCAGCCTGTGGTGTCATGAAATATTCAACGTCCTCACAAAGCAGAGGCAAGCTTCTTTAATTTTTTGGTGTGGTGAAATGAAGTCCTCTTTGTCACAACATCATCAGACTCTTTACAGTTTGTATTGTCAGATGCTGCTGCCATTCTGGTGCAGTCACTGCAGCAGAATGTGTGTGAGTGTGTGTGTGTTTGTGGTGGAGACACTCCACATTGCCTGTAAGTGACATTTAATTTAATGAGACATAATCATCGGATGTCGCATTCTTGTGAGTCGCAGTCACGACCTGGATATGTGGATTTGTGTAGAGAAATCTGGAGCATTAAAGAAACTGTAACCTTGTTTGTTCAGGACATGTGCTGTTTGCTTCACACATGACAAGTGTCATGACCTCACGGGAGATGTATTTTGTGTATTTGCACATGATTATTTAAGATAAGATAAATGTTATTGAACCCACACCAGGGACATTTGCTTGTTAACAGCAGCTCAAGAGTCAAAAGTAGAGGAAAAGAGTGACTGACTGATAGATAAAAAGAAAAGAAAAACTATACACACTATATACACCTTTCACTTATGCAGATATGAATCATCGGAGATCATGCAAATGTTAAAGCATGATAATCAAAATGTTCATTTTAGCTCAGAATGTAAATGTACGCTGATTCAAAATTATTCCTTAACATTTTCCTACACTTCCTTTCTTACCTTTTTAATTACTGTTGTAGGCTACAGTGGAAATGTTCTCACCGCCTTCTAGTGTTTCTGTATTTTCTATCTCTTTATTTTATATGTGGTGACTTGAAACGTAGCCAGTGATGAGGTTTAAGTGGATTCCATGCTGTGTTTTGATAACTGGGCAGTGTGAGAGTCCTCACAGTGGACCCTGAGGAGGCTCTGATTTCATGTCATAATGAGACCCAGCTGCCAGAAACAGAAACCAGACTCAACAAATGTGTCAACAAATATATTTTCACCTCGGTTCCATAGCAAGTCACACCAATGAGCTGAATGATGCTACATGTACAATTTGTCTAATGGTAAATAAATAAATTGGATACTTTCAAATATGTATCATTTAGGCTACAAACGACTAAAGGTTAGGGGCGACAATCAGTGACATCTTCACACATTTTCCATTTCAAAATTCCATACTTTTCCAGACTCAAATTTCCAGATGCTTATAATCTAAATAAATGGTTTTAAAATCCAGTATATTACATTCTCAGAATGTATGCTATTTTAATATAATATAATATAATATATATATATATATACAGTATATATATATACAGTATATCAGTCCATAGTCCTACACAGAAAGTCGGATGATGTTCCACTGTGAAATATCTTTGCCCAAAGAGGAAGTAAATTAACCTGTGCTACTTATACTCGTATTATTTGCCTTTAACATACTAAATAAATAATATTGTTATTATTGTTCCCTCCATATGTTTTAATCTCTTTCATAAATGAGACAATGAGTTGAACTATCACTATCACTTTAGCCTATGCACATCAGATAATTAGCAGTCTGGCTCACAGGAAGTAGGCTGTTGGTACAGTATAATAGAGAATAATCCGTCAGAACCATGGATCAGAGCATAAAGAATTTTAAGCTCTGGGACTGAGTGCCAAAATGCTCTTTGGGGGTCATGATTAATTCAGCTTCTAAGTTTTCATGTACACAGGCTTTAACTTTTAAAGAACCACATATTTTCTAATTCAGTTGTTTATTTTTTACACTGATAATTTGACTAAGATGCAGTAGCCGATTCAGGCTGAAAAATTGCTCCAACTGTGAGTCACATCAGTTGGAAAAATGTATGGAATAGAGGGTTTGCGCATGACATCACAGAACGCAGTTACGCTCACTGAGTGGCAGAAAGACGAGCAGCAGTGTTAGCTTGAATCAGCGAAAACACAAACAACACATCTAATATGGGAAAGAGCTGGACCACTGGTTCTTTGGTAACCAGTAAGGATCACTTTCAAGTCCGACTGCCTTTAATTTGACCAAATAATCACGTGTTTTACTCCCGGTTTGCTAAACGCAGCCATGGTAACAGATGTTTTGCCACTCAGTCCAGCGTGTTCCGGAAGGGGAAGTGACATCAATGCATACCCTTTTTATTTTCTTCCTGAGCATTTTCACAAACATTTACCTATTTACAGTTTACACCCAGCAGACATGTAGCAAAATGCACCCCTTTTAGCTCTACTTTGGTCTCCACCAACTCCTAAAAAAAGATAGATGCCTTTTTAACTGGATGTTCTACTGTCTTCACCAGCTAGCCGCTAACTTTGCTGGTCTGCCATTCGGAAAATGGCAGGTAACATACAGTGGGTTTATCAGAGCTTTTTAAAATTGAAAACAGCTGCTTATTACTTCATGAAATGAGCATAAGAGCAGTGACACTGGACTCTGCAGTAAATGTGCTGTAAAACCAAAACCACAAGCTGCAAGACATTAAAGCAGTCCATAGAGCTGCAGAGCAGGTGATAATTCTTTGTTTGTTGCTGTGAGGGTTTCACTTTTGCACATAGTTATTTGATTTACTGTTAAAAATGTCAATTAGTGAAGCTTTCATGGCACCTGGGAGACGTTTACTCCTGGATGCTTCCTTGCCTTATTTACAAGGATCTGTTGCATGGCAGTGAATCTATACAGCGGGCCTCCCTGTCAGTGCTCCCCACAGGGCATTCACATGAAGCAGACTCAATATCTGAGGTTCACTTGGCGCCACACTCAAATGGTGACTTATTGCCAAATGGTGCTGGGGCCAGATCAGGTGAGGAAGGTCAGTGTCTGCTGTGGGAATTATTTTTGGCAGTGGTGGGCTGCATGCTCACCAAGAACGGGATGTGCCATACCTCAAGGCTGACATGTGTGGTCAGATCCTCTGAGACTACGCCACAGTCTGCAGCCCAGGAGCAACATGATGCTGCAGCTGACCATCATAAGAGGCGGAAAGACCACAGACAGGCTCACTCAGTAGCTTCATTATACGTGGTTTGGTTAAATCTCTGCACGGAGCTGAATGGAATAGCAGAGGAATGCATTTTCTTGGGTGACCTCAGTAACAGCAAGAAATACCGAGGTACAAATTGACTTGTTGGTTTGCATAATAATATTACAAAGAATTTGTGAAGAGCTTTTCTCTCTAAAGTTGTGAATTCTTAAGTATGGGATGAACTGGGTGTGTGCTCAAGGGCATGAGCCAGGACCCAGCGAGAGGAAAGTGTAATCTGCCAACACTGACACTGAGCACTGACCCACGACCAAGGGCTGATGGGATACAATTTCAATCGACAGGCTCAGTCATTGGTAGGTACGGAGCGGTTCAGGTCATATTTCTCTGGCCTTCATTAATTGGTATTTTGACTACAGTCCTCTCTCTTGTGGTAGACCACCCGTTCACCCACATGAAGTCCTTGAAGTGTGACATTGCAATTACACTCACTGTGACACATGGGAGAAAATCCCAGTCTGCTAATAGAGATCTGGCCAGCCTCTTCCCCCTTTTGCACTGAAAGGAAAAAAGAATTTTCAATAACATGGCCATTTATAGCTACTACCACATGGCAGAGCAAAGCAGAGAGCAGAAGGAGAACTACTTTTCACTATTGATGGGTGTATAAATGCTAATGGTTTGGCAATCAATACAGCATTACAGTGCCCCTGGTAAATAGAATTATGATCTGGACACATAAATGATCATGTGATTGCTGTGTTAAAATACTAAAGCAGCATGTTATAGTATGATCGGATACTCAAAAGAAAGGTCACTGAAATGGAAAGAAAATAACATCGGTGTAACATCGTATTTCTCAATGGTGATGTCAAGCCTGTTTTTAACTATAATTCATTAATTAAGTGTCTCATTTGCATCAGATAGAAGCTGTAATGAAAACACACTTCTTCGTTGCCATTATTCAAACATTATGCTTACATCTACAAAAGGACCAGCTGAATTACAATGCAGGCGTGACTCAATTAATTTCCTGAATACAATGTAAGTCAAGGGAGTTTTATGTATGTTTCCTACATATTTATATCTGTTTATGGAATAAAGTCTAGGTGTGTTGCTAGAATTTAGGGGACAGATTTATTTAATGTCAGTGTCATTGTAATGCTGGGTTTAGACTACACAATTTCAACCCAATAATGGGCATCAACAATTGATCATTTTATCCTGTGTAGTGTATCGTAGTAGATGACCACCGATGGCTCATCTGGGCCTACGACACAGTTGTAATAGTAGCATGGGGTGGTAGCCTTGAAAATGAGTGTTTGTGCGAGGGAGCCCCCCGTCACTTATAGCTGTTTCTGTGGACTATGGTGTTATCCTGAGCTAAGATAATTTGCACGTTTTAAGAGACATATTACCCTCAAGTGGGTCTGAGGTCTACATTTTGCATTTTCTGTGCTTTTGCTACACATCATGTGTGAAGAATAAAAAGACAGGTCTACATTATGCTCTTCATAAACTTGCCCATTCAAATGAATCAACACATTTGACATGAGATACTCTATTAAGTTGTTTTAAGTATCTGTGTATCTGTGTGTGTGTGTGTGTGTGTGTGTGTGTGTGTGTGTGTGTGTGTGATAGAGACAGAAAGAGAGAGTATCCATAAAAATCAGGCTTTGGCTCAGAGGCACAACTTAAATTGCATGACTAATAATATTTAATGACTGAAAAGATTCTCTCTTATGCAAACTAATTCTAATTTATTTCTAATTAAGAGAGGTACTGCAGTTCACATATATGAAGGAAGTCTCTTATACTGTATCTGTGCTGTCCAGAAATTAAATTACTTGTGACTCTCTTCAGAATATTTCAGTGTTTCCAACGGCAAAATAATCTGTGCAGCGAGATACCCAGCCTGCACTTTGACTTGAATTTAAAAGTCTTCCCATGGGTTGATTTGAATTGATTCAATGGCCATGTTCTTTTATTTTAGATGTGTCCAAGTGGCTCACCCAACAAATCCTCCAAAGATAACGTTGGCTGTCATTTGTAAACGAGAAATGAACAACAATCTGCGGTGTTGAAGTCCTCCCTGTGAGGACTTTGTCACTGAAGAACGTCACCTGATGTCCTCACTTGCTCCAGTCATGATTACTATGGCTTTGTCATGTCGTTTTTGGGTATTTGTTGAAATGATCAGATCATGGCATGTTTTTAAAAGACTTTTCTTTTGCAAAATGGTCTTTATATCTAACTTTAGGTTATCTATCAAATGTATCTAATGATCAATTCAGAGCCTTTCACCACTTCTGGGATAAAAGCAAGGAAAAATATTCTTGGTGACTTCCCTTTCCTTTTGTTCATTGACCAGACAGTTTGGAATAGGAAAGGCATAACCCTGCACATGTCACTCAGGACTCCACATGTTATGTGGAAGCCCATTAAAAGCTAACACTGACCCAATGCCACAAAGTGGCAGAGACAGAAAGTTAGCAAAACATCAATAACAACAAAACACCTCAATGACAGAAACACTGAGGACCATGTGTTCTGTGGCAGGAATGTGTTCAGGGAATTCAGAGCTGCTCTTTTTAATCCAAGCATTTGAAACAATGTTTCAGCTGTTTCAATTCCCTCCAATTTTGCATCCATTTATTTCATATTAATGTGAGGAAGGTTACAGTTCTGTTGATTACGTGCTGCCATTTTTTTGAACTTGGATTTTGTTGAATTTGGATTTCATCAATACACACACTGAAAATGCACTTAGAAACAGATGGATGGAAACTTTACGAAAGAATAACTTTAACATGCACTAAGTATCCATTCTTACTAATCAAGGATTTAAGGTTGAAAGTCTAATTTGCAGAAGAAAACAATACTACAAAACATATAACAAGCAACGCCTGTTTCTGCTTTTATTCAAATTATCTATTTGGAAGGAGGTGGTTGTATTATCTGAGTGAAAAGATTTAAATCCACATTCGTGTGGATTTCTCATACTATTCTGTGTATTTTCTTTACTTGTGACAACAAATACAACACACAAGTGGACCTATGAGACCCCCTATGCCACACACTGACAATCTCTGAATACACTCTCATCCCACACAATTTTCTTTTCCTTTTTCCTCAGAAGAGTTATTCACTCCTGCATCTTACAAGCTTTTTTTTTTGCTGAGGAGGGGTATAAGGGGGTCCCCATTTCTCTCCACCTCCTTATCCCTACATCCAAGCTGGTTTCCATGAGAAACCGGGAGGAATGTGTTTCATTAACATTCTTTGTGGAATGCATATGCACTTCTTGTTCATCCAATCTAAAGCAGCCCACTGCCTCCCTAATCGAAAGCAGCCCGTGATGCCTTTTAAGTGGGGCTCAAGTGTCTTCTAAGAAGCAGCGTGTCTATATGAATGCCACAAATGACCACATGTTTGAGGGTGTTGATCCACAACCAGTTCCGTGTGATCCCCTTCGCTAGGAAGAAAGGATACAAATCATTTTGGCAAGATTATGGGACAGAAACGATGTGAACATGTGCCGTGATATCAGCTCTTTAGAAGTGATAAACTGTATGTGTCTCAACATTTCAACTTCAGCTGTAATTTTTGTCATGTTTTTTTATGGTGTTGTTTTGCCTCACTGTCATATCCTCTTCTCTCCTCGATGTTTTAACCCAGCAGAGCCAAGGGGCCCTTTCTCCCATTTAGAATGGCGACGTAGCCCAGAGGTCATGGGGACCTCTACACTGAAGTGAACTGTGGGGTAACGTGGCTGAGGTCGGGGCACACACACATAAACACACAGATACAGAAAGGAAAAAGGGTCTCATCCAACTGTCTGTAATCCAGACACTTCACATGCTTTGAGTAGCTGAGCAGCCCCACCATCACGGATACTTCAATGACAGGAGAGGGATGAAGCCATTATAGCAGAAGATTTTTACCCCAAATCCAATTGACTCATGGGAAATCTGTGCAGCTTGACGGATGCAGTCATGTCTTGTTACTTGATGTTTTGTTTTTTTTTAAATCTGTGATGTGATATCCTTTGAAGAATTTCTTTGACTTTTTCAGAGTGCCTTTAAAGGGGCCATTCACCATAAACTATTTCTTGAGTTGAAAATAGTTACAGTGAAAACTTTATTTTACATTTCCCGTTATTTCTTAATAATTTCCTGTGAAGTTTCCAGTGAAGACAGAAAGATGAATTTTACATTATGTGTCTGAGAGAATGTATTTGCATGGTTGTTTTACATAGCCCTTTCTATGAAATTACATCTTCTTGTTTTTAGGAAATTATTTGGGAAACAATGGGACCAGAAAAGTAAAGAATTACCTATATGTGTTGAATATGAGGTCTGTGGATTTTTCAGATTATCCATGATCCTATTTCTGGAAAGATAAGTTTCAGTTGAGTTGATCAAATCCTTTAATGGTAGGGATAGTTTGACATTTAGGAAATATGCTTATTAGCTTTCTTACCGAGAGTTAGGTGAAAAGATCAATACCACTTATGTGTGAGATAAATATGAAGCTAGAGGTTATTAGCTTTACTTAGCTTAAGACTGGGAACCTGGCACAACCTGTCAATATAACCCTTGGTCTTTGAATGGATTAAACAAACAATATAAACCGTGTTCATTAGAGAGCATTGGATTTTGGTACCTTTGGATAGAACCAGGTTAGTATTTCCCCCCTGTCTTTATGCTAAGTTAAGTTAAGCTAAATGGCTGTTGGCTGTAGCTTTAGATATGAGAGAGGTATTAATCTTCTCATCTGACTCTCAACAAGAATGCAAATAATTGTATTTCCCCAAATATCAAAATATTCCTTTAAGCCTGGACACATAAAACCAAACTCCTGGCCAGATGCGTACCACATTTTTGTTGGGTGAAGTGACCATTTAAGCCCTGTCACCTTTGCAACAGCCACATCACATCCTTTACCTCTTTATGATGAAGCTTATGACTAAAACATATACACAGCATTGATGCAGTGAGTCAATTGGCCACTGACACAGTGACTGGAAGGCACTTGGCTGCAGGAAACACAAAGCAGATCAAAACAGTCCATGGTTAATCTGTGTGGTCTCTTTGTGGAGGGGCGTATGTGGAGAGGCAGCATGGAGCGAGGGGGAGGCCGCTGTGTTTCACCTCCTTGAAAATCAGACAGAAAGTCATTGATTTTCCCATGACATACCCAACCCCCCAAAACACACCCCTTCAGAGTCAGACGGCGTGGTGAACATGCACACCATCTCACATACAAACACGGTCCTCAAACCCGGAGCCCTACCCCCCTCCTCGGCCCGGCCACCACCCCCTCTTCCCCTATCTCTCCCTGGCTGTCTCATTTATGCCTTTGCGGAGCAGCTGCTGCCCAGAGAACTGAGGGAGCAGCATTCACATCTGAGCACATTAGTCACCAGATGTCACCTTTTGCTGCCAGCCCATCGAACATCCAGGCAGACAATGCCCCATGCATTCTGAACATCTGACTTACGACGTCTCCTACAAAAGGAGGCTGGGTGGCGCTCTGGACTCCAACAGCTACGGCTGGTGGGGCTCAAAGCCACGTCGACAGTGACACCTACAGCTTGTCCACGCACACTTGAAGTGGAAAGCCACTCTTGAGGTATTAATATCAAAGACTGCCTTGAGATATACAAGCTGATAAGGGATGAAAACTCTCTGCAGAACAGATGACAGCAAGTGGATTTTACTCCAAAACCCGCCGCTTTTTATGTTCACCAAAGATTTTATTCAGAAATGTGTTGAGAATTTTGAGTATTTACCTGTTTTTCTGTATCCTAAAAATGTCTGAGCTGCTCAGAGATCTGAGTCATGTGGTGAGATGCTTTCTGACAACCCTGATGTTGTCTCTGACACCTGCAACAGATCTGCTGCTGTCACCTTGAGGGTATCAACGCTGTGTTCAGATTGAGAGACAGCAGCTCGGTGTGCTCTGCACTACAGACATAAGGACATAAAGAGAAGGCCAAGTAGGTATCACTCAGAGAAGTAAACAGTGATAGGAGCACACAGAATTATAAAAAAATGAATGAATAAATAAAAAAGCCCAGGGGCAAAAAATGTATGTATTGCAAAATTCCATTAACTGGCACATGTACTTTTTTAAAGCCTCAGGTTGATGTGAAAGTTTTCTATTTCAAAATATGCATCTCAGGTTCACTCACTCCCTTAAATAATTCATGGGATTCTGAGAGCGGATGTCACCCATATATGACTTTAATGATGATCTTTTTTTCCTCCATTCAATAGTTAAAAAGATTGTTTGTTTTCAACCTCGCGGTCGAGGACCCTCCCAAAGGTCACAAGAAAAATCAGGGTCGTTGTGAGATGATTAAATGAGTACTGCACCAATTTTGCATTGCACTCCTGTAACAGTGTCCAGCTCAGGTTGGATGTTTTTTTTAAAAGAAAGTATGAAAATCAAACAGAACCAGAGTTTTTTTTTTTTGACTGCATTCTTCTTTCTTGTCAAAACCAACATTAACCGCAATGCTACTCGATCACCAACAGTTAGAGATTCAGGTGTGTCTTGCTACAAGCAGCTATTGAGCTAGTGTAGCTCGAGCAGATATGAGGAGCAGGCTACAGACGTCTGGGATCCTCACTTCTTTCTAACTCTTCACACCCAGATATAATTAAATGTTGAACTTGTAGTCTTCAAACGAACAGACGCTGACTCAAGTTACGTCACCTGAGGCTTCACAGAGCTCCCTCTGGAGCCACAAAAATCTTTATACAACGTTTTTCACATATTCAGAAGTATATATACATATTTTATTTGCCATAGCCACGATTTGTCCCTAGCCTAGACCATACAATAGTAGCAGATATTGCAAGTATTTTAAGGATGGCTTTGGATGTGAAGAAAACCTTGGTGCGAAAAGTAATGTAGGGTTTCGCAGAAAGTTTGTGTTTGGCCACAGGGTTGATTTTCCTGTGACCTACTTTTTGGGTGTCCTCACTTTCTGCTTTACTTGTTCTAGATAATCTGGCTAAACTGTTGGCTTGTTTAGAACTTGTCAGACCATCTGACTGCTCATTTCTTGCCCCATTTACCAGATCTCAGATTATGTTGTTGAGTACAGTGTTATCATAACTGATAAAAATGGTCAAAACTATGATTGTATGGCCAAAGTTGTTAGAGTGAATTTATATGTTTATTTCACCTTTTTAGGCCACAACAAATTGAATGGGAAAATTACTCTCTAGACATTGCTTTGTTAATATTTCACAAGTCGAAAAGGCAGGGAACCTTAAGGCGCCAATTTCATGAACTCATGTAACAAACTGATACTTTTGGTTCTGCACTGTATTATGGGAACACTATACTTACTACTACTGCTTATGACGTCACACTACAGTCACACATTAGATGATTGCCCTGAATCAGACAAAACAACAGTTTAAGTGCTCTTTTACTCCCATTGTTTATCCCTGTTACGCCTTATCAGCAGCGTGATGCTTCCTCCTCCATCCTCCCTGCTTCTCTCTTCTTCCTTCTCTCCATATATTAAATGATGGGTGGCACTTTCCCCTCACAGCGCTATCTGCTACGTCGAGTCACCTCCAGACATATTAGCATATTTATCATCAGCTTCACAGACTTCAAAGTCAGTGCTTGCTTCTCAAAGAGATGGGGAAGCGCCACCAGGAAGCCAGCGCAGATTGCAAAGCACTAGGTGTTCCCCAGGGATCAAATATCCATTTAGGTAAGAGGAGGGGGGAGGCTATAAGCAGAATTCAATTCATTTATTTGCAGTGGTGATGATGTCTTTAGCAATGATTTTAAATATTTGCTCTGTGCTAACCACAGCTTTCACCACAGTTTTGTGAAGTTAACACGCAGTTAATGCTGGAGGGAGCAGGATTTTTTTTAGGGGTTTACTGGATGTGTACAGGAGGATGCTGTCAACAATATTATTTACATGCCACACAACATAAAATACATCAACAAAGCAAACAGAATTTAAGCTCATTTACATGAAATATCTAATGCAAATTAACACCCGTGTGCTTTTTTGCTTCTATTTCTTGATAAATCATCTAATCTGTACATCCATGCAGCCGGAAAACTGGATAAACAGTACACTCAATCTTCTGTAAACAACATCAGTCTTACCTGCACTTTGTCCACCCATAAAAGCAGCTCTTTTCAGGCTGCATTTGTCCTCAGTGAGTGCACACTTGATGGACAGCTTGTCCCAGTGTGTGGCCGGGGAAACAGCCACTCAGGTTAAAGAGAGGTCAGTGAGCAATGGGTTTTCCCACTGCATTACTTACATACTTACATACTGACACGGGGTAGTGGTATAGTCACGTTCAATACACAATACAGAGTTCACTATGTTCAATATTCTTTCTCACGTTAATTTTAACAGTTGGAATGTACAAAATGATAATTATTCATCCTTACTTATAATTTGCAAAAACTTTTTTTCTATGTTTCACTAATCTTACAATTTTTACTGGTTTAAGCTGTAGCTGAAAATGCAGTTCATGCAAGTTCATTTTGTGTAAGTACACATTAACTACACAAACGAATAAAAATGTCTGAAAACGTCTTAATGAAGATAAATAGCAAATTTCTGAACTTGCTATTTTAGCCTTCAAACACCTCTGTTCTTTTGCAAATAAAACAAAAAAAAGTAAATTTCAGGAGTCAGACCTGATCAGATTTTGGTGTATTCAATGTTCGGCTCCACAATGCAATGTCATATTTGAGTATTGCGAAAATATTACGCCTTGATACATTATTACACACAAGAATTAAAATGTCAATTGCCAAGATCATTTAATCTCTACAATCAGTGGATTTGCACACAAGGGCAAAATATATTTTTCATGCATCTTAGTTGAATTCTGACACGAGTTTGCCCTGTTGACCAGTAGCAAACCCTCTTGACAATGCTGATATTTGAGTGAACAAGGTCTAAAATGGAGGAACATTGACAGGAAGCTATTTTTATCACACAGCACTTGGCTTACTCAAGGCTTGCTTTTGTTTTGATCCCTTTAAATGTGTAGACACTTCCTGCGAACCACCACTGTGCGTAATGATTCCTCTTCTCACACATTCTCTCTTGATTTTTAAACATACATGCTCTGTTAATAATGTGATTTGAATCATTAATACACTAGATTGTAGGCACCCATTATAATTGGAAAATTAGTTACAGCACAGTGTCTAACTGCTTCCTACAACACTAATGCCATCCCTCTCTCTGTGTCATCTAAACCCTATGCTAATGAAGCCTGGGCCCACAACATGCGGGAGGTTGAATATCAATTTAATCAGGCCCTCCCTGCAGGGGCTTTCAGAGAGAAATGACAGCCAAAGTGCATTAGTAATTCTACTGCTGTCACTTCTCATAGCTGCTTACCTTGCAAACAAACTGCTCTAATGGTGCCTGCCTGCTGGGCAATTTAGGCACTGTAGAGGCAACAGAACATGAAATGGACTGGAGACCACTGACCTAAATAGGAAAGGGCCAACTCTAAACAAGGCGAGGTCTTATCATTGGAGTGGAAAATATGTGTGCAATGTGTCCGGACAATTAAAATACTTCACTGTAAATGTGTCTCCACCTCTAAGACGGAATCTTTAATAGAATGTGAGAAAAGAAGCAACAGTTACATCAATAAAAAAATGTCTTCGTAAGAAAAGCCCCTTGATCTGAAATGTCTGCCAATTTGTCATCAAAAGTGTCTTATCCTTACATCCTCGCATTTCTGATTAATATCTACAAAATATCTACAGACTACAGGTACAAATAAATACTTTAATGCAAATGAATAGATAAAAGGAAGAGTTCATTACCTCCGCTCATACAATTGAATTGCTTTGACATAATCCCCTCTTATTCCTCAAGGGGATGGGGGAGGGAGAGAGCATGATGGGATTGGTGGTAGTGTGCATGTGCGCATATGTGTGTGTGTGTGTTTGTTGGGGGTGGTATGGCTCATTTCAGTGTCAGCCTCTGTACGTCAGCAAGGGAGAAAATATGTCATTTGTCACTGCACCCAGTGTAGTAGCCCACGTTTTCATTCACTCTGTGTCATCATAGCACACTGTTGCCAGTGAATGTGTCAGCTTTAAGCCCCGATTTGAACATGATGAACTAGCGCCACCTGTTGTTAATGCACATATACTGACTGACTGACCTACTGCAAGTGTTATGTGATGTATTGTTTGATTCTGAAATGAATCTCGCTGTTTTTTTTTTCTTTTTGCCGTACAGTTTCTCTCCTAGACTGCCAACTGCATGCTCAATATGCTGTGGCCAGATGCCTCTTAGCAGCCAGACCTCTCCACATCAATATGTCAGGTCAATAGTGTTGGGTGGTATTGAATGCGTCACAGAAAAGAACTTTACTCGGGGAGGTGGATTGGTGGTGGAGGGGATGACGGCATCCAGGTCTCTGTGAGTTGAACAGATCCATGCAGAGAAAAATAAAAGATCAAGGATGGGACCAGCTGGGCAGGAGAGACTAAGAATGTGTCTATTGTATAGATGAGTCAAGTGGTGGCTTCATATTTATAGAGTCATCCTACTGTAAAGGGAAGTTCACACTGTGGGAAAAATGCTGCTTCTAGGTCTCCTTATAAAAGCATCTTTCAAGCCTCAAATGTCAAACACTTAAGACTCTGTTGCAAAGATTTATCCAAAGCATGACTCTCCTTTACATGGCACTGTTCATGATACACCACAAACAATAATTCCCGCTACCACACAGCAGCAGACAGACCTTGTACCTTGCAGCAAACCTTTTGCACATTCGCACAGGTAGAAGAGACCGGCCGGGGAGTTCTCTCACAGGCATTACGTAAACCCATAATGAGGAGCAGCCTGGTGTGTTTTGTATTGTCTTGGGCACATATTAAGTCCTGATTGGATGACACAGAGCAAGACTAAACATTTCCCATCCACTCATGGCGACTGCTCATTTAACCGTAGCAGATACTGAGGCTAAGGGGCGTTTGTTTGAGCACCGCGGCTGGTTTCATTTCTCCCTTAAGTATGCATGAATATTTAAGGTGCTGCACGTAGTCAATGAGACTACCTGATGGTCTGTTTAACCAAGGCCGGCTGCTTTTTCACTAGACTCCCTCTTGTCTTTAACTACTACAGCACCCCAGTGAGAGTCCCCTTGAAAACAATTGATTCATAGTCATCTATCTCATAGCCGAGGGCTGGGTAATCACAGCCAGAGAATCGAATCTACCACACTTCTGTTCCACCAGGGAGAAGAGTCAGTAATGAAATAACCCTCCTCTCTGCCTTAATTGTCTTTTTGGCCAATGGCTTACAGATTCAGGAGTTGGGTTGTTTTTTTCACTGGTGGAATTATGAAAATTATTTAATTAGGGCGTGTATTATCAAGATTCTAATGAATCAAGCCAAAAAGTGCAGGCTTGATATTGCATGAGCAGGTGGTCTCCAGACCAGCTAGTGCCAATATGCTGAATATGTTTCTTTAAAGGGTCAGTTCACCCAAATAATACATATGTTTGGTATCTTGGCTTCTGCCACCACCCCAGTACCATGGAGCTGAAAGATTTTTATTGGAAAAACTCAACAGCAATGTGTCTTTCCATAGACAAAGTCTTGGTTACACTGGATACTCCACACACATCACTGTCAACCATTATCATATGGGCTATTTCCTTAATAGAATTTTTTTTCCCTTGAAAACTCTTAAAATACCACAAGGGCTAAGAAGATTTAGTTGAACTGGCCCTTTATTTTAAAAAAAACAGGATGACAGGAGAGGTGTGTATTAATATACACAGATACTCAACGCACACACACTTTCACACAACTATGATCTCTCAGATTGTGCAGTATGCAAATGTTTTGCCATCAACTCGGCCTGGCGGAGAATGACAGGAACATTTGATGCAGCGCAGCTTTTTAGTGGAGTCCCTGCAGAAAGCTATTTTCACAGGATGTTATGTATGCATTTTTCAGACAGATTGCTGCAGGAGACAGGAGCTCAGGAGGGGAGCAAACACGACTGGAATGAAACACAAGCCATAGTCTGCTGAGTGAAGCCAACCACAATGCGGGCTGTAAAGAAAGCTGCACTCATCTTGCATTTTTGCCGAACCAAAATAACATGTTCAATAAATCTTTTTTAAATCTTTACATAAAGCTACCCCAGGATTCATGAGAGGACCACTTTAAACTGAAACATTTTATTCTCATAAGCATGACTCATTTAGGTGTTTCATGATTGTCCACACAACTGAACATGCGATACTTTTTCATTTATTGCAGACATTTCACAAGTCAACCAATTACACAATAAGCTGTGAATCAATATGCATCTTTGATTCTGTAATCTGCCACTGTAGTATTATTTGCAAAATATAAACATGAAGCCATTACAGTGACTGTCATGCTATCCCACATGGGATTATACAGTAAGAGACCGTTACAAAACATTAATAATATTCTATGTGCACCATTTTCCCTGTACAGAGGAAGAAACAGCTTCCAGCTATGCAGGTCACACACTGGAGTCTGAACTGAATATTAGAAATACATGATGAATACACAAACAAAGAAATCGCACACACTTTATTAATATTGTATACCCTCTTCATCAGCTCCTCATCTCTCTACACAATCTACCAATTTCAATATCTCATTTAAATCGACCATTTAAGTCACTGTTGATAATCTATATCTTTCATTATTTTTGTTAGATTTCCAAAAGATTTTCCAAAACAAAGGACATTTATGCGACATAGAACTCTCATTTATTTATTTCCCCACTACTTTATTCTTCCTCGTTAATATACTGTATGTGTTGGATTTGAACATTTCTAAATTTGGCATCTCCTAGTGGTAGAATCATAGATTACACCTTGCTGCAGCAGTTTTGTCCAAACCCAGACCACCGGGAATGAAGAGCTGAAAGCAACACATAGTCTGCCCCAATATGCAATGGGATTGTCAATTTTCTCTACAACCAAAATATAATATTATATTCACATAAAAATTATACATGTAAAGGGATTTAGTATATCCCATTTTGCAGGAATTTTATTTTGGCTACTCACACTATTATCATCCATATCAAATAACCCACAATCCACAGAGGGCTCCCACCTCTTATCTCCTGTTATTACTGAAACTAGTGCATGTTTATGTCCAGGAAATAGCAGACAGCCCAGTACTGAATATCTTCACTCCTTCACCATGACTCCATAAACCTTCAGCATAACAAAGAACTGGAAATCACCGAAATCACCATTACAGTTGCACTCTGCCATTTAACACAGATCACATACACTGAAAAACGTGTATATCCCTCCTTTTACATTATGCTATATATTTGTGGTGGATTAAAGGATAACAGCCAGAGAGTGCTTCAATAAAATATGACTTTTTTGCCTTGGCTCTCTGCAGTCTTTCCCAGGGGAGGCCCAGAACCAACCCTGCCATCTGCTGGCTCCATCCAGGTGAACAAAAACTCATACCGGCAGATGACCCAAAGCACCCTGTGTTCCCACTATGACGAAAAGATGTGCGACATCCCCAGCTTTGCTCCTTCTTTTAGGAGGTGGATTAAGATTTTTTTCTCAAAAAAACATGACACCTGTATGAGCAATTACAAGTGCACTTAAGTAATCTTGGCAAGAAAGAAAAAAAAGTTCATTTATGGAAGAGAGGGAAAGCAGGAGGGAAAAACAGAGTGTGTGTGGAGGAGAGAGAGAAGGGTGGGGAGGGTCTTTGGAGGGGGGTTCAATGCTTCTGAGAGGTGCCTCATTTTCCAGCACCATCTGTTCCTGGTTCTGTGAGCTGGAAGCCTTGTTTGTGTCAAACACCTCCCACATGCTCCGAGCAGCCAGACACCAACAGCAAGGACTCCATCACCTGTTTCAAACAACTGCACAATGTGACCCGCTGCATCCGTTAACTACTAATCACACCGCGTTTGATGATGTTGTTAACCCGCTGCTGGAGAGGTTCTTTCCCTCAGGCACCTTACAAAAGTTCCAACCAGCCCTGAGCCACTGCTAATCTGTGCTGTGGAGGAGGATGACAATGAAAAGGTTGACAGTGGAAGAGAAGAGGAGGACCCCCCCCCCCCTCCCCAGGAGGACAGAGAGATAGAAGGAAGACAAAGGCACATGGACAAGGCCATGCTCCTCCATTTCAATCAGCTACTGCTGTCTCATATGGCAGCATAGCATCCGGAGGGGAGTCACCTTCATGAATCCTAATTGCTCCCTTTTCACCACATTGCAGGGTGGTTCTATGCAAATCTGTCCAGAGAGGTATCTAGTTTATGCAAGGCCAACTGTATGAGCTGAAATGTGAGCAGGAATCTCACTCAGACAAAAGCCTTGGTAGGAGATGCTGGTATTATAATTCATTTGGATAAATTATTCATTTTGCACATGGCTCTCCTGAGTGCAGGACAGAGCGCGATTTCACACACGTTGCTAATGTTTTGACATGTGTGTATTCCACTGCATCGAAGGGCTCTGGCCTCCAGTTAAGATATATGGCTTTAATAAGAGTGACGAAGATGCAAAATAATGAGATGTCTGGGAGGAGAGAGGTGTCCACTGAGAAACAGAGAGAAACAATAACATTATTATTCAGCATGTGGACTACAGCGAATTCGGCCATATTTTTATATCGTTATGAATACCCAGTAATGCACATTTGCAGCTCCTACACATGCACACTCTTGAAATGGAGTGTGGATTTGTTAAACTATAACTGTGTAAATTATTTTATTTGTTCATAGTCAACATGAGTGGCCAGGAGGGACAGTGTACTGACATGATGAAAATATTTTATGTTTAATATATATCTCAGTCTTTGCTGTTTCAGTAGCATAACATGCACTCAGGGATCAGTAAAAGTCATGATCATTTTTTAATTATGGACTCCTCTAAGTGCCAGAGTATTATTTCACTCACTTCAGTAACTGCAACACTAGTTACAGTTTTCTCATTTGTTTGATGGGAACCTATCTGCGCTCCCACAGTTCTATATTCAACAGCTCAATATCTTCTTAATATGACGCATATCAACCTTTCAAAAGGTTTTATGTTCTCAGCAAAGTTTTTTCCCTATGTCACAAATTCAATGTATGTTTACCTGT
Organism: Micropterus dolomieu; assembly: GCF_021292245.1. Taxonomy (NCBI): domain Eukaryota; kingdom Metazoa; phylum Chordata; class Actinopteri; order Centrarchiformes; family Centrarchidae; genus Micropterus; species Micropterus dolomieu. The sequence goes on from NC_060163.1 coordinate 16,942,171, forward strand.
CCCAGTAGGTTGAAATCACATTATTGATCCTTAAAACCTATGCCTTCAAACTTACTTATAGGGATAAGCCCGAGTTGGACGCCTTAGATCTGTAGTGTTAACAAAATTTGGGTTGGACCCATCTTCTCCAGTGTATGCTGACTCTAAAGCAGAAGTTATTTTCATTGTCAAGGGGAACGAGGCAAGGTTGCACAGTTATTTATACACTAGCATGTAAGCCTCTTGCCTGGCGTGTCACTTGTGGTCTGGGTGGTTTTAAACCAACATCTATTACATCATTATGTGTTGTGCTGAAAAAATTAGTCAACCAATCAAGTAACTGAAAAGCAATACAAAACAATTTTGATATCTGATGAATTGTCTAAAGGAAAGGTTCACATTTTAGTCAGTCCTATCTTAATACAATACCCAGGTGACAACACCGAAAAAGCTTTTGGTTGCCGTTCATGCTGGCCATGAGAGATCCCTTCGAAATGTGTAAGTGACAGGGGAAAAAATAAATCCACAGTCCAAGCTAATGTGAGGCTTCAGCAGCCTGAGTTACACAAATCAAGTGGTGAGCTCCAAAAGTTACTGTGGTGTTTCCACAAGTTTCCACAGACAGCGCACATTTAAAGGAAATGTTGTGCCAAAAAGACCTAACGCAGACTGCTAAAGCCTCATATTAGCTTGGGCACTTTTGACTGTGAAGGCCATTTCTGCCACTAGAAATGGTGTGCCAGTGTGGAGGAGAGGAACGATTGCAATGACCAAAAACTATTTTAAGTTATATATGAGCATATAATGATAAAGAATCACTAGTTTAATTACATTGTTATACACTACTTAATTACATCATGAGAGTGCAACATCAAGTCAATTAAGCTTCAGGGATATCAATCTGTCCAGTTAGAAAGCATAAGCAACTGTGAATCAGTGTCACCTCCTTTGGTGCAAATTAAAGTGACAACAGGTTCACTTGAAAACGGTTTGCATTTTGCTAGTGTCCTTGTCACTATTCGGGTTGCACAGGTAGTCCAGCTCCTCTAGAAAGGTACATACAGATGTGCCGTCGCAAGAAGGTTTGCTTTGTCTCCCAGCACAGTCTCAATAGCATAGAGAAGATACCAGAAGACGGGCTGTTACACAAAGAGAGCTGGACAGGGCTGTAGAAAGGCATCAACCCAGCAGCAGGACTGGTTTCTGCTTCTTTGCGTGAGGAGGAACAGGAGGAGCACTGCCATGAGGCCAACAAAAACACCTCCAGTGGGCTACTGGTGTGTACGTTGCTGACCAAACTGTCAGACACAGACTCCATTAGGGTGGCATGAGGGCCTGACGTCCTCCAGTGCGATCTGTCCTCTAGTGGGATCTGTGCTCACAACCCAGCACTGTGCACCAGAATTGGCAGGTCTGCTATTGGTTCTCTTCCCAGAAGAGAGCAGAGGTAGTGTCAGTGATGGTCTGGGGAGGCATATCCTTGTGGGGTCACATAAGACCTTCACGTGCTAGCCAATGGTAACCTGAATGCTGGTAGGAGGAGTTACGTAGTGACTACTGGTATGAATCAACTCATGAGCTGACCTAAATACTAAATACCAATAATATAAAGAAACATCCATCCTCGGCCCTTCAAAGTGAACACCTCCACATGGTAGATTCTAGCAATAATCCAGAATCTATGCCTTCTGTTATTGTCTGTAGGGTTGCATCCATTAAAAAAGCTCAGCGAATAACACCACAAACAGGTTGTGCTAATTGATGACAAATCAGGGATGGAACCCTACTGTCTAGTGAAACCAACTGCGTGCAGCTACACGTGCATGGTGCTGATCAATATGAGTTGTGTAAAGTATACAATGAAGCCCATCACCATCGCTGCCCTCAGAACATACATATACATACCCACAAATGCACTCTGACACAGGGCTTTTATTGCAAACCCCTCCATCATAAATGACCATAATCTATACTGAGCACCCAATGGCTCTCCTGGGGAAGCTCCACTCATTTAATTTTTCATCTCATCCTCTTTCACTTTATTTCCAGTAATTCAAACCCACTAAATCTAAATGTGAGGAGACACGCAGCCCTGCTGTTTTGACAAGTTAAATGACTACAGGCAATGATGTGCTTCCCAGCCAGTCTGTAAGCAGCACACGTCTCCAGCCACCGCCTCTCTGTGTATTTGACGTGCATGCTTCATCCACGAGCACACTGCTCCTTATTCCTGCAGCCGACCCTCTGCCGCATCTTTTTTGAGGTGAAATTGAAATGGATTGTGTAGCTCAATATTTTATTGACATCAACTTCACAGAATGTTGCTACAGTGACACTGGGGATAATTATTTCACCACAGATTTCTTCCTCCCCGCATTTCTCTCCTCTCTCTCTTGCTGCCTTCCTCCAAGCCCTTCCATTCCTGCAGAGAATTAGTTCTGCATAAATTACCCAGTGGAATATTGAATCAGTCTCCAGCCACCAAAGGCGAGTCTGTGTGGCTGATTACCGAGCACTGCGCACAACACGCATGCAGACAAACACACACAGGAAGAGGGAGAGGGGCCTCTAAGCGAGGAGCTGACACCATTGCAGAAAACATGGGAAGAGGAGGAGGAAGAAGAGGGGGGGGGGATCAGCCAATCTGGATATGGAGAGTGAAAGCTGTATTAGCCACCCTAGCTACACACTATCTGCTCATTACTTAGTCATTAGCAAGGGCATGGTTTTAAAGGAGGGAGGGATCAATCAATTGTCATGGGTCAATGTTTTGCAGCCCCATTATGAACCTTGGGTGACTCTGTAAATTAAGCACAGCAATTACTCATGTTAATTACACAAAGATGGTGGTCACATTGATCTACAAATACGTTTTGCATAATGTAAATGGTATGATGAGTAAACACTGGGTTGCACTCGAGTGTTTAAAAGTACGGCCCGCACACGAGGGAAGAAGAGGGGAGCACTTCTCTCTGCTCTGAGAGGATGCTAATGATTTATTTATTCTGCAGCGCAGTGCCGAAAGAATTAGTTCATCAGCGGATTAGTCTATTAACAGAAGAATGTATTAGATGATTGATTAATCCAGTCATTTGTCAAGCAAAAATGCAAAATATTCCCTTGTTCCAGTTTCTCAAATGTGAGGATTAGCCACTTTTCTTTTAGAGTTTTGGCTGTAGGTCAAACAAAGCAAACAATGTAAAGACATTATGTGGGACTGAGAAATGTGACACTATTTTTTGGCTTAATAAACTAAACAATTAGTCAACTAATCAGTGGTGAAATGTGACGAAGTAGGCTACATTTACGTACAATTTGAGGTATCAGTACTTTACTTGAACATTTCCATTTCATGACAGTTATACTTCTACTCCATCACATATCACAGAGAAACACTGTACTTTTGTTACGGGCTTGGGTTGGTTGGGAGTGTTTTGTATTTGTTTCTGTGTTCATTCCCTGCCCTTGTGTTTGCTCTTCTCTGTAGTATGTGTTACTTTGTTTATTAGTTAGGTTTACTTGTTATGAGTTCATCGGTGTTTCTAGTCTTGTTTCTGTGTTCTTTACTTCTGTAGGTTTTGTTTATAAGTCACTTATGTTGTCTGTTATGTTTCATGTTGTGACATTGTTCCTTGAGTGTTTCAGTTAGCTTTACTTCCTGTTTTAGTTTTTAGTTAGTCTGCCCTAGTGTCTCTTGTCATGTTTTACTTCCTGTGTGTGTCCTTGATTGTCTTTGTAGTCTCATCTGTGTGTAATTAGTTTCTCCCTCACCTGTGTATTTAAGTGGTTGTCTGTCTTTCACTTGTTGCCAGTTTACTTTTGATGTTGCTGTGGATATTTCCTGTATTTTCCCGTGTTTCTAGTGTTAGTTAGTTAGTTAGTTAGTCTCTACAGAAGTCTCAAGTTTAGTCTTTTGTTTAGTTTCATGTCTCTCGGTTCCTCTCATTTTGGATTTTTGGACTTTGTTTTCACCTGCGCTGTAAAGGGTAATTTATACTTCTGCGTTGAATTGACGGCGTAGGCTACGGGGCTACGCAGAGGCTACGCCGTCGCCCGACGTGCACCTCCTCAAAAATGTAACTACACGTCGAGTCGACGCGGACCGTAAGCACTGTGATTGGTCAGCTGGGTAGCCTCGCAATGCCTCCAAGCCGACCGGAAGTACTCAGCGCTTTGAAGTAACTTTTACTAGCGGCCAAAACGGCGGCTGTAACACAGTGAATCAATATATTTGACTGTCGCAACCCGAGCGAAATGACTCGTTTTGCTATCAGAATGTGATCCATTCGCTCGTTAACATTTGAAAAGACTACACCAACCGCACGTATACAATTTTACCCCCATTTACGTTAGCCTGCTCGGCCAGCACAAGTCAACATGTTGGATGCTGCAGCGCTACTGCCGACTAGCATTTGGGGGTGTAATCGCAGAACGACGGACACACCTACGCACAAGTATAAATGCATGGCTGCGTGCGTAGCCTATGGCGTAGGTACACACGTAGACCCAACGCAGGAGTATAAATGGGCCTTAAGTTTTCACCTTAGTCACAATAAACCTCACAAATTCTCCAGTTTCCGTCTCAGTGTCATTTGGGTCCTAAACTTCTGTTTTCAAGCCAGGAGGCTGAATGCAACAGAATGAACTAGCCAAAAATGGACCCAGCGGACTTTGCTCAGTTGGCAGAGGAGTTGGACGAGTGGAACAACACTTTCAAAAGGCTACACTCTGCCATCCAGAACTCCATTGACATTAAACGCAGACTATTTGTGTACAAACTCTTGGAAAAGACACTTTGTTCAAAACCCAGGCTGTTGGACTTACCACCCCTGGCTGAGCCGTCAATTTAAAGGAGAATTGGTGCACTTTCTGGACTCTGCTGATTGTTCTGGGGCTTGTCCCGACCACCAGCATCCATTTAAAGGGACTCATCTGGCCATCTTCCCTGGGTTCCGTGGTGGCCATAGGAGGAGTCGTGGGCATCATGGTTCCCGTCACCCTCAGCTGCCTCAATCAACCCTTGCCCCAGAGTATATATGGTCCAGTCCTACAGCACTGCAGTTGGCTAACCCGCAAGAGACTGTTTCCCCGGTACCACTGGGGTGGTTCCTGTTCAGGCTGATTCCCCAATGGTGGTCCAACCGGTAACAACTCCGCCGGTGGTCCAGCCAACTCCTGCTCCTTGTGCCCAGTTGGTGGTCCGACCGGTAACTGTCTCGCCGGTGATCGAGCCTACTCCTGCTCCTCGTGTCCAGTCCATGGTCCGGCCCACACCAGCTCCTCGAACCCAGCCGGTGGTCCAGTCAACTTCAGCACCAGATCCCCCGTCTGTGGTCCGACCGGTACCAGGTGGTCGAGCTGACCGCTGCTCCTTGTGCCCCGTCGGAGGACCAGCCAATATCAACTCCGTCGGTGGTCCAGCCGTCTCCTACACGGTCTCCCTCAGTGCTCCCGCCGGTTCCTGCTCCACGGCCCCCGTCGGTCCACCCAGCTCAAGACCCCAGTGCTGTCCGGTCAGTGGTCCTCAGCCCAGCAGTTCTGTCCCAGGTTTCCAGTGGTGTGGCTTCGCTGTGCCAGAGGTTTTACCGTTGGCGATGGCTTCCTGGTGGGTGTCACCCACGTGCCCGGACTCCGGAGAGGTCTCGCCCTCGTCCCCGCCCTCCTGCCCAGCCTCAGGTGAGCCCCTGCTCCCTCTGTCAATCCCTGACAGGACCTCCTGAACAGTGTTTCCCCCCCAATCTGCCTTGCCTGTTGGGTCGACCTCTGGGTCGTCCCCCTGAACTGTTTAACCCACCTGCTAAGTCCTCAGTTCACCCTCCTGATATCCTCTGGTTCCTCTGCCCTGCCTTCAGGCCAACCGCCTGATATTCCCTGGTCTCTTTATGCCCTGCCTTCGAGCCACCCACCTGAAGTCCCCTCTTTCCTCTCTGTCCCAGACCACCCCCCATTTTGCCCATGTTTGCTCTGGACTGTGTTTCCTTTTTTTCTGTGCCCATGGACTACTAGTTTAGTCTGCTCCTAGTGTGTGTTGTCATGTTTTACTTCCTGTGCTTGTCTCTGATTGTTTAAGTGAGTTCACCTTTGTCTAATTTGTTTCTCCCTCACTTGTGTGTGTATAGTGGTTGTCTGTCTTTCACTCCTTGCCAGTTCATTGTTGTCGTCTTCATGTGTTCTAGTCTAGTGGTTTTGATGCCAGAGTTCTCCAGTGTTCTTTCTGTGTTCTCCAGTGTTACTCGTGCCTCCTGTGTTTTTGTGGATTACTAACTATATAACACTAGCTGTGTAAAACTTTATATATCCTATGGATACAATTACTTTTTACGGACAACATAGCAGTGGAAAACTTGTTTATTCAAGGGAGAAGCTGCTTTCACTCCAAACAATGGTACGAGCTGGCATTTTCCACCACATACCTGTGGAGCTGAGGAAGAGGCACCGAGGCTGCAGAGACGGAGCGAAGGTGAAGGCCAGGCTAGGCGGTGGAAGTACAAGCCCTCGGTTCCGTCGATGTTCCGTCGGGAATGTGAACTGTCTGACCAACAAGACGGACGAGCTGGCTGCCCATGTGAGGACGGACAGGATGTTCAGGGAGTGCAGTTTACTTTGCCTCTCTGAAACCTGGCTAACCCAGAACAGGAAGTACATGGTGAGGACATCAAGGGGGTCACACACTGCACTACTGACTACCTGAACTTCTGCATGGACGTTGTGGTCCCCACCAGAACGGTATGCTGCATCCCAAACTACAAGCCCTGGATCACCAGTAATTTCAAGGACATCCTGAACAGGAAGAAGAGGGCATTCGAGGATGGTGACAGAGATGAGCTAAAGCGCGTACAGGGGGAACTCAAGGTCCACCTGAGAGAGGCGAAGGAGGAATACAGAAGGAAGGTAACAGAAGCTGCAGCACAACAACATGAGGGAGGTCTGGGATGGCATGAAAGCCATCACAGGCAGCAAGAAGAAGGGCAGTATTGCAGGAGAGGGGGATGCTGGGAGAGCAAACCAGCTAAAGCTGTTTTTTAACAGGTTTGATACTCCAGCTCCCACAACCAGCGATGGCCCACTTCACACCCCCATGTCCATCATCTCCCCCAATGCCACCACCATGTCCATCACCACCTCAGACTGCAGACTACCCCCACCCTCCACACACATGGACAGTTCAACAACCCTCCCCACCACCATCACCAAGGACCAGGTGAGCAGAGAGCTAAGGAGGCTCCGTCCAAGGAAAGCAGCAGGCCCGGACAGAGTGTGTCCAAGGATGCTTAAAGCCTGTTCTGCTGAACTGGGGGAGCCAATCCAGCATGTCTTCAACCTGAGCCTGCAGCTGGGGAGGGTCCCAGTGCTCTGGAAGTCTTCATGTCTCATCCCGGTTCCCAAGAAAAAACACCCCAGGGAGCCGGGTGACTTCAGACCAGTAGCACTGACATCACACATCATGAAGACCTTTGAACGGCTGCTGCTACATGTCCTCAGACCCCAGGTTCACCATGCACAAGATCCACTGCAGTTTGGATACCAGGAGAAGGTGGGCATGGAGGATGCCATCCTCTATCTGCTCCACAGGGCCTACTCACATCTGGACAAGGAGAGCGGCGCTATGAGAATGGCGTTTTTTGATTTCTCCAGCGCCCATCCGGCTGCTCCTACTGAGAGACAAGCTGACAGAGATGAGGGTGGACCCATGCTTGGTGACATAGATTACGGACTACCTCACAGAGAGACCACAGTACGTCAGACTGAAGGGCCACACGTCAGACACGGTGGTCAGCAGCACCGGAGCACCACAGGGAACCGTGCTCTCTCCCGTCCTCTTCACCTTGTACACATCTGACTTCCAGTATAACACCGGGCTCTGCCACATGCAGAAATACTCAGACGATACTGTGATGGAGTACAGGAGCCTGGTAGAGGACTTCGTGAGGTGGTGCAGGACCAACCATCTGCAGCTGAACACCTCCAAGACCAAGGAGATGGTGATGGACTTCAGAAGGAAGAAACCACATCTCCAACCTTTGTCCATCGAGGGGGTCGGGTCAGGACTTACAAATATCTGGGCCTGCAGCAGGATGACAAGCTGGACTGGACAGAAAATATGGACACTCTCCACAGGAAAGGACAGAGCCATCTGTACTTCCTGAGAAGAGTGGGGTCCTTCAACATCTGCAAAAATCTGCTGCAGATGTTTTACCAGTCTGTGGTGGCCAGCGTCCTCTTTTATGCTGTAGTTTGCTGGGGAGGAAGCAGCAAGAAGAGAGACGCCGGTCGACTGGACAGACTGGTGAGGAGAGCTGGCTCAGTGGAGGGCTCAGAGCTGGACTTTCTAGTGACAGTGACAGAAAGAAGGACCCTGGACAAACTGCTGTCCATACTGGACAATGCCCACCACCCTCTGCACAACATCTTCATCGGGCAGAGGAGTGTGTTCAGTGGCAGACTGCTGTCCCAGCCCAGCTCCACCAACAGACTTAAAAACTCTTTCGTCCCCCTGGCCATCAGACTGTACAACAGCTCCTAGTCATGGCAGGGAGGACAATAGACTGTTTTACTGTGGCTACTGTGTTATAAGTTATTTTAATTTTAATTCTATTTTAATATAGGTTTAATGTATGTTTAATGTATGTATGTTTCATATGCTACTGGATACTTGAATTTCCCTCGGGATAAATAAAGTATCTATCTATCTATCTATCTATCTATCTATCTATCTATCTATCGGGTCCAATCCTCTGTTCTCCACGTTCAGCCAGGTGGCTGACGTGACAACTTTTTAATCCACTGCATTTATTTGTCAGTTTTAGTCACTAGTTGTGCAAACCAAGTTAAGATTTTACATATAAAACACATGCTTTTCAAACAAGATGCATTTTAAACTGTATGTAACTACCGAACCGTACATAGAAAATTGAGCCTTAATGATTAGTCTACATATCAGTGAGTTGATTTATCAATAATCAAATAATTAATCAGCAACTGTATTGATTAATTGTTTGTCATTTCTCAAGAAAAAATGCCTGAAACATTTCATAGTTTCAGCTTCTCAAATGTAACAGTTTGCCACCTAAATTACAGTAAACTGACATTTGAAAGTGTCACTTTCAGCTCTGTTTAATTGTCACTATAATACAAAATAAATGGATTGATCAAGAAAATAACCTGCAGATGAATCCATAATAAACATAATCATCAGTTGCAGCCTACTATAAGGTAGTTAAATGAGTTTCATCTCAATCACAAAAATAAATATGTGCATGTCTAATAATCTAAAAATATATTATATAATGTTATGTATACATTCATACATGTAGGATATTATTAGGTATACTACATATACTGACAGGGGCCAATTCTATGCATTGAATACTTTTGATACTTTAAGTACATTTCCTTGAAGATACTTAGTAGTCAATGTAGGAGTTTTACTTGTAACTGAGTATATGAGTACATAAGTCAAAAATCTGAATACTTCTTCCACCACTGCAATTCACTGAAAAGAATCATCTGGAGATTGCTGCAACTAGCTCCAGATATTGTAGAAATTGGCAAAGGGCACTATAATGTTTAGCCCCATGGTGGAAGAAGGAGACATGGACATGGAGCTCTTCCCCAGGTGCTGGAGCCTCTGCCTCCTTCCTTTATACCAGAAGCCCCTCCTATAAGACAAACCAAAGTTAATTGAAAATCAATTAAACACCAATATGTTATCTCAACAGTCCAAAACATCTCTGGCTACATCAATACACAACACATCAACTATAAAACCAGAAATAAAATTATTTGTTACATGCTAAGCAAAAGCTTCTCAAAACAGCAACTTTAAGGTACTCCAGTACACCCCTCTGTACTGGCTCACACTTGGACTATTCCAGGTCTTCCCCCCTATAAATGACTCCACACTCCATCACTTCCTGTTTGCCCCTTCGGCCCAGATCCCTGCTTGAGGATGAGAACAGGTGAATAAAACATACAAACATGTGGATGACCTTGGGTAAATACAATAAGCTAAAATAAATGACTTGAAATGAACTGTGTATGTGTTGTATTTATCTAACCATGATTTCAACTCTTCCGACTAGTACTTAAATTAACTGAAATGAAATGACATGAAATGACAAGCCAGGTGTCCATTGATGCTAGCCCATATGCTAAAGGTAATGCTAATGCTAAACGTCCTATGCTAATACTCAGCTAAGGTTAGCTTAGCATGCTAAGACCAATACTACTGCTGGCTTAAATGAAGGCATGGGGTAGCCCCATGACCGACACGATCTGACCATCACATACCCCCAGGGCTTCAGTATGAGTGAGGGGGAATTTCAATTCATCTGAGAGCATTTCTCTGAATGTAAATCTAAAACGGTATTGAGCAGGGAGAGTGACCAAATCCCTGAATCCCCAGGAGAGACCTAGTTTTCTTCACTCTGAGCTGTCTGATATTTAATTCTTCTACAATTCCTCTGCTCATGATTGGACGATTAGCCCACTGTATTTGATACAGTTTCTACACAGATATGCTCAAGAGGCACTTGAAGGGAGGACAGCCCATCGTGCTGAAAAACATTGTTAGCAGCAGCCCCTCAAGTGTTTTTGAAAATCATTCCTTATGCTGTTTACATATATTTACACAGACTGATAGATCTGTATATCCCTAACGTATGTGTCCCTAGACCAAGCTCCTTGGGGATATGCTGCCTCCAGAGAGAGAGTTAGAAAGCACTCGCAATGTTGAATGCTATATTAGAGCTTTAATTAGAGGCCTTTGTAGATCTTAAGTGGCAGCAGAATTAGCAAATGGAAGATCAGATTCAGCCAGGCAATTTTCACTGTTGGTGGTTGGTGGTAAGCTGACAGAACAATTAATCAGCACAAGCGTGTTGTAGGAGGAAATCCTCATCAGGAAGTCATCATTTGCTATCAGCGCTTTCATGCTAATGCATCAAACAACACAGGTATAACAGTTTTGTTCAGTATCTGAACCTCCTCTGTATCTACAGCTCCAGCTGTTGGGAATGCATTTGGTGCCATCTGGGGGCAGGAGTTTAGATGTGACAAATATATGATCCATCGTACTACAGTGTTTTTGAAGGAGGAGATATCCGTTTGGCAATAATCCTCATAATATTATTAGCGTCACTTTGCAGCTGAATAAAATGGATGCAGATGTAAGCACAGGGACATATGCATATCAAATGTATGGTAACACACATACAGACACACATGCTCAAACATATCCATATATATTTATTACTATTTGTATCTAATTCACTACTACTATTTACACGTGTTGTATATATATTTCTTACTTCTATTGTTATTTCTTTTCCTTAGTATCTTTATATGTAAGCTGAGCAATTTTAACAAAGGAATTTCCCCTTGGGGATCAATAAAGTATTTCTGATTCTGATATTCATATCCATATGTTGTTCTACTAGAGTACATACGTTCCCTTATCCTCACCTCAAGCATAAACACAACCCTCACAATAAACTTCAACCAACTTCAAATCAAACTCCCAGCTCTATTCTGACACCAGTGATCCAAATAGATTGAATACCTCCCCTGTCCCTTGGCAACACTGGACCATTATAACTACACTGGCATCTTCACTGTGTGAATGTGAGTAAGGATGATACATTCTTCAGCTATGCATCTTGGCAACACTCCACGCCGTCAAAAGCTCAAAACTCTAACATGTTCTATGATTTGTTCATACACAAAGAAAAAAATGATAAACAACATTTTGTGGTTTTAGGGTTATTTTCTTGGGAAATTTCTTAATGAACAGTTTATCCATCTGCACTCTGCTGGTCAACTGGCCACCTCAGGACAAGAATGCAGGATGTTACTATGTCTTTTCTTTACCAGAACAGTTTGTACAAGGTAACACAATGTGAAGTTAGGGAATAAGGGGACGACAATCTGAGAACTTAAATACTGTTTAACTAACAGGTACCTACTCTAAAATTATGGAGTAGCTACAGTATGAAAATTACTTCGCAAAAAAATGGTATTTGGGAGGAATTTAAAGAGAACTTACTTCAACTACTGGGCACTTATTCTAATATTACAGAGTACAGAATGACCTGCTGAGGAATAAAGCTGGAAGTTTAGGGGAAGATAGGGTAATAAACATACATAATTAACTTCCCATAAATGTTTTTAGTTCGGATTATTTCAGTTATTTTTGTTGTACAGTATCATAGACGAAAATTAGTCACCTTACTTACAAAATCCCATTGGAAATATTACACATTTAGCCACTAGGTGTCAGCACTCAATTGAACCTGATTGTGCTCGTGCTCCCGGGACTTCTCTTCCTTGCTGTTGTTGGGCATAGGCTTGTGCTGCTTTCAGGTACTTCTCGTAAACTCGGGAATATATACAAGATCAGTCATAAATACGGGCTTTCGTGTGCTTAGCAGTTCGCTGGGGAGTGTCTAAAAATGCAAAAAAAACCCACAACAAAATAAAAAACAATTACTGATGACTATTCGTTTATACTTAAATATAAATTTCTCAGACATACGTTTCGTCACAGCTGTAGTTAGAGGAGAAATGCGCACATGCCATTTACTTAATGTTCTAAATATTTCATTAGTAAAAGATGAACACTTAACATCGGCGAGACATCAAACTGCGGTGCTCCATGCTCCCTATGTCAACCTTTTTGCCACATGGGAGTAAAAAAGCTACATAACCGATTAACCCTGAAGGCAGCGCTGCTGCACACACATGCTATCAACACTGCATGTAGCTTGTTGCTAGCATCTCCACAACATGGGAAAGTAAAGTGACAGCGTGCTGGTTAAAGCCAAAGTTAGCCTGCTGGAATGAAGACAGTATAACAGTTTAATTAGTCCAGTTGGTATTTGTTTAGGGAGAGCTGCCAAAATGGTGAAGGAGCAGTTCAGAGAGACAGATGTGGCCAAAAAAATGTGAGTAAGATTAGTAGACTGGGGACCACTGCCCGCTAGTTAGCTCGTCGGTTAGCCAGTGTCAGTTAGTTTGCAATGTGGCTAAGTTAACGTTAATGTTGATTAGTTGTCTAGTCCGTAATATTAAAGAGGATATAAGTTACTGGCCCTACCAAACTGCAAAACAATTCAGTGGTATTAACGTTAACTGACTTAGTTGCAGTTCAGACACGCAAGTTAACGTTAGCTAACGTTAAGTATGAAGAGAAATTCTTGTTAAACTAACTTGTATCAAATATGACTCTGTTGATTATATCGGCATAGTAACGTTAGCTAGGTGTAGACTCAATAAAATACCTTCTAAAAAAGAATTAACTCCTGTTCACGTCTCAGCTTACAAGCCTGTGGAAAAATGTGTCACATGAGGAATTCTTGTACACCCTAAGCAATTAGTCTGGTCAAGCAGTGCTGCTGATAAGCCAACACTAACGTTAGCATGCTGTTTTGATTTTGAGGTATTAACCCTGTCAATTTCTTCGCCTTACTCTTTGTACTTGTTCACAGAAGCCACATCTGCTTTGGGATGAAATCTGCTGAACAAATGCGTCAGCAGGCCCACATCCAGGTGGTCAGCAAGAATCTGTACAGTCAAGACACCAAACACACTCCGCTGTCCTATGGAGTGTTGGACCACCGAATGGTACAACAGGGACAAACACTTTTTAACTCTTGTTTACAGTGACGCAAGAAAACACTTGGGAGGAAACCACAATACAGATGTGCTCTGGATTGTGGTTTCATTGAGTTGTCCTGATGATGTCCTCATGATAATAGTAGTGTGCAATATCTGTCAGACTTCAATACACTGTAATGAAACTGATGCAGGCATAACTACACAGGTTTAAGTCTTGTGGAACTAAATCACATGCTGTCACCCATTTCACACATGAAATAACATCATGTAGCTGTAATCCATCCTCATACTACAGGCTCGGGCCTCTGCTCTCATGTTTCCTGCAGGGCACCAGTGAGAAAGACAGACCCTGTTTGACATGTGGGAAGAATCTGGCAGATTGCTTGGGACATTATGGCTACTTGGATCTAGAGCTGCCGTGTTTTCATGTTGGCTATTTCAAAGCCATCATAGGAATTTTACAGGCAAGTTGGATGCTTGAACAGTTACTACAAATACACAGCATATAACGTGATGGTATATATCTTAATTAATTTGAGACTCACTAATTGTGGAAAACAATATCAGATGGTTTGCATACAGTTGGAATGCAGCAAGCAGAAATATAATTTTCCTTTAGGTGTCACTAGAGCATCAAAAAGGTAGAATATACTGCTTTTGAGAATTGTGTGTGTGTATGCTTTAGCTCAATGTTTTCAACCTCTTAAACAAGTAAATATGTGTATACATTACCAATACAATAATGTAAATCAAGATTGTTTTACCCCACTTCTGTGTAATGTAAATTTCTGGAATTACGATTATATTGTATATTTTTATGTCATAAAATAATGCAGCCATAATTTCACATCTTAATTTATGTTTTTGTCATGTCTCCTCTACAGATGATTTGCAAGACGTGCTCAAGCATTATGCTGACAAAAGAGGAGAAACTGCAGTTCATGGATTTCTTGAAAAGGCCCAACCTGGCCTATCTCCAGAAACGAGGCTTGAAGAAGAAGATCTCTGATAAATGCCGCAAAAGGACAATTTGTCTTAATTGTTCCGCATTCAATGGTGAAAAGATGCATCATATATCATTTCTGATATTTAATGTTTGAAACTGTGTTTTTGTGCTGACCATATTGATGTAATAAGTGGGAGAAACTGAGTCATGTGTCTGTTACTCCTCAGGACCGGTGAAAAAGTGCGGCCTGCTCAAGATCATCCATGAGAAGTATAAAACAACCAAGAAGGTGGTGGATCCTTTTGTGTCAGAATTCATACAGTCCTTTGACATCGCCATAGAGCACAACAAAGTGATGGAGCCTCTGCTGACCAGAGCACAGGTGAACTTTGTACACTCTTTCATACTGTACAGCTGGTGTGTCAAGTAATGAGCCTGTCTAAGATAAATAGGTACAGCATTAGGGCTTGGTGTTAGACCTTGGTATTATTTGATTATTATGGCTTGTAGCTCACGAAAAACTTTAATATCTCAAAAAATATAATGATAAAGAATTTAATATACAGAAATTTCGACTTGAGAAGAGCTCTAATCAGCTAGTTTACTCAAAACACTTGCAAACGTTTCCTGAGTCTTTAATCTCTTGTCTGGTTCTGGCGCTCACAGTTGAACATTTTTGAGATGCACCTTCCTCAAGAAAATGGATATTTTTTAAAACAAATTGATTGGTTTTGTACAAGGTGATAGTTATATTCCTCAAATTAAGGTATGGAATTAAGTCTTATTATCTAAAAGATTTAGCCCTATATAGAAGCACCGTACAACCCTGTGTTTAGCCTCATTTTGCCTTGATTATCATTACCTCCCAAGGAAAACCTGAATCCTCTGGTGGTGTTAAACATGTTCAAGAGGATTCCCCAAGAAGACATTCCCCTGCTGCTGATGAACCCTGAGGCAGGGAAACCTGCAGACCTCATTCTTACCCGCCTCCTGGTGCCTCCCCTCTGCATACGACCCTCTGTGGTCAGCGACCTGAAGTCAGGCACCAATGAAGACGACCTCACCATGAAGCTCACCGAGATAATCTTCCTCAACGATGTCATCAAAAAGGTTGGTATCTATTAGAGCCCGACCGATAAATGGGCATGCCGATTTTATCGACAGAAATTAGCTAATTGCAGATAAATTGGTATCTGTGTTTCTAACAAGTGACAATTCAAAAAGAAACAGTGAGACAGAAGACAGATTCTTTAATAATACACTGCTCAAAAAAATAATGGGAACACTAAAATAACACATCCTAGATCTGAATGAATGAAATAATCTCATTAAATACTCCTTTCTTTACATAGTTGAATGTGCTGACAACAAAATCACACAAAAATTATCAATGGAAATCAAATTTATCAACCCATGAAGGTCTGGATTTGGAGTCACACTCAAAATCAAAGTGGAAAACCACACTAAACCACACCTTAAAACAAGTCAAAATGAGGCTCAGTAGTGTGTGTGGCCTCCACGTTTCTGTATGACCTCCCTGCAACGCCTGGGTATGCTCCTGATGAGGTAGCGGATGGTCTCCTGAGGGATTTCCTCCCAGACCTGGACTAAAGCATCCGCCAACTCCTGGACAGTCTGGTGCAACGTGGCATTGGTGGATGGAGCGAAACATGATGTCCCAGATGTGCTCAATTGGATTCAGGTCTGGGGAACGGGCGGGCCAGTCCATAGCATCAATGCCTTCCTCTTGCAGGAACTGCTGACACACTCCAGCCACATGAGGTCTAGCATTGTCTTGCATTAGGAGGAACCCAGGGCCAACCGCACCAGCATATGGTCTCATAAGGGGTCTGAGGATCGGTAACTAATGGCTGTCAGTCTACCTCTGGCGAGCACATGGAGGGCTGTGCGGACCCCCAAAGAAATGCCACCCCACACCATTACTGACCCACCGCCAACCCGATCATGCTGGAAGGATGTTGCAGGCAGCAGAACGTTCTCCACGGCGTCTCCAGACTCTGTCACGTCTGTCACATGTACTCAGTGTGAACCTGCTTTCATCTGTGAAGAGCACAGGGCGCCAGTGGCGAATTTGCCAATCTTGGTGTTCTCTGGCAAATG
>NC_060163.1:16958930-16975823 GCF_021292245.1 Micropterus dolomieu
GGGGGGGTGGGGGTTTTACAATCATGCTGCCGGCTCAACGTGGTGATGTCTGTCAGCAATCGCCGATGGACGATGGCATCGTCTATCTGCCGAACCCTATTGCCACGTTTCCCTTAATTGTCAGTTTGATGAAATCATGTGTTTTCTCGCACAGAGCTCAGATGGAGCCAGGCTCAGCAGTGGGGGCCCTGTGTGCACAGAGCATCGGGGAGCCCGGTACTCAGATGACCTTGAAAACTTTCCATTTTGCTGGTGTAGCATCCATGAATATCACTCTGGGGGTGCCTCGCATCAAAGAGATCATTAATGCCTCCAAGAACATCAGGTATGATATATAATAACAGAGATGTTCCTTTGTTTTTTCTGTCGTATGAGCAGAGTAGACAAAGATAAGCCTTTTCATCCTTCAGGCTTTGTCTGTATGTCTCTGGGAATTCATTGGAAATTATTGCTGCCAGATAGAACACGAACTCATTCATGACCATTGAATTGGAAGGATTTCTCCTGTTTCACCTTTGCTTCCAGACAACGTTGTCATTTTTATAGAGTTTCACAGGTCAAAAGGGCCTTTGCCACTTTCAGTGAAGCATAACGTCAATCCATGGCTTAGACAGTGAAATAGTGCATTTAGCAGAATGAGCTCTGCTGATCCACAGAAATTGTCTTTGTATCACAGCAATAATGCATCTGTAATTTGTGTTGAATAATCTATTGAAAGTCCTCTACTCACCACTCAGCACGCCTATAATCACTGCTCATTTGGATGTGGAAGACGACGCTGACTTTGCCAGGCTAGTTAAGGGGAGGATAGAGAAAACTCTTCTAGGAGAGGTATTTCTACTACGCTGCATATTTTATTCCTTTATATCAATAAATCCATGGCATTAAATAGAAGGATATCAGTAGTTGAAGTACTGAACATTAAGTAGCCAATGTTGCTTTCCTCCACAGATTTCTGAGTACATTGAAGAAGTGTTTCTGCCAGATGACTGTTTCATTCTGGTGAAATTGTCACTGGAGAGAATAAGGCTGCTGCGACTGGAGGTACCACTGATTTCTTTTTGTTACTGATAGTGTGTGAATGCTGCTATTAATATCAATAGGAATGATGGCCAAAACTATGAAAGTATTCATTAGAAAATTATAATAAACTGTAGTAATCCTTAAAAAAACTCTATGTAACTTTTGAAACTGGAAATAATTATTTCTCTTAAAAATTAAAAGTTGAATTCATAAGCTATGAAACACATCCTTACTAACATTAATACACTTTGCTGCTACGGACTTACTTCATCTGGTTTGACCAGTAGCC
This sequence comes from Micropterus dolomieu, assembly GCF_021292245.1. NCBI lineage: Eukaryota > Metazoa > Chordata > Actinopteri > Centrarchiformes > Centrarchidae > Micropterus > Micropterus dolomieu. The sequence continues at coordinate 16,960,243 of NC_060163.1, forward strand.
GACAGTAGTTCTTGTTAGCTGATTAATGAATGTATATACAGTAGGTAAACGGTTAGATGCTTTGATTGTATTGTTGTATGTTTGTACTGTTGGACTTTCTGTCCCGCTGTCTTTCTTGGCCAGGGCGCCCTTGAAAAAGAGATTTTATCTCAATGGGTCTTTACCCCTGGTTAAATAAAAGTTATTAAAAAAAAATTACCACATATATTGCTGTGGATCTTACATTACTGAGTCAGTTTTCTGACTTTCTGACTATTTTCTACTTGTGTTACTGTTAAACTGCATTTTAGCAAGTCACAGATAAACATTTTAGTAGCAGTATCCTAAAGTAAAACAAGACGTAAAGACACGTACCCCACCAGGAGACCCGTTTCCCCGTGTGGTACCATTTTGCTCGCCCTCACCTGGACACCTAATGGTGAATTGGTACATTTAGGGAAATAGACTCAGTCGTTTTCTAGTCCGGAGTTAAATGAGAAGAATGATACCACTGTTATGCCTGTAAGGTAAATATGAAGGTACCAACAGCAGCTGGTCAGCTTAGCTTAGCACAAAGACTGGAACAGTGGTAAAACAGCTGGCTTGTTCTGTCCAGATGTAAAGAAGTCTGCCTACCAGCACATGTAAAGCTCACTAATTAAAACTCCATATCTTGTTTGTTTAATCCTTATAAAAACTGTTTTGTGAGACCACTTGTTGCCAACTGTCCAAACGAACGTCCATAGTCTTGCTTTAGAGGATTGAAAAAAAATCCTGTGGATGCTAGAAGGAAACATGGGGGTGGTTGCCATAGTTACAAATTAATCTTCCTAGCATTTGGGTCAGATGTAGAATAGGCATTCTTCCCTCATTCTTAATTTTGAAGATTAAATAACCTGCCATTGATGAAGCCCTGAAGACATTGTTCCTGTAATGCATCACACGTGAAGGTTCTCTCAGTTTATTGGCTGTTGTTTTTGAAGTGCTACAATATAGATGAGTGACTTGCATTGTGTGGTAAGAATAACAATGATAGCTTTGCCTCTGATTTACTTTTTTTGCCTTTCAGGTAAATGCAGAAACGGTGCGTTACTCCATCTGCATGTCTAAACTACGAGTGAAACCTGGAGACATCGCTGTGCACGGCGAGGCGGTGGTGTGCGTGTCTCCACGAGAGAACAGCAAAAGCTCCATGTACTATGTGCTGCAGTCATTAAAAGAGGAACTGCCTAAGGTAAGAACCTGATGTGTATTGGTTTATAAAAAAAAACCTGTCTGTGAAAACATTGAGTTTGTCTTGTGCATCCTAACTTTGTTTGATACATTTTACACACTTTTCACACACTTTAACAGGCTGATATTGGATTATATGTGCGCTGACTTCTAGAAACTTTTTGTTTCCACTCTATCTTACATTGTTTATTTTACATCTAATTCATATTTTAAAAGAACAATGGCAAGGCAAGAATATAGATAAACAAAATTTTACAAAGTGATGCTGCATCAGGGTTTAGGGTGAGGTCTCTAACGATACTGGGAAAGAAAATATGGGCAACAAATGAAGGAAATAAGAAACATAAGTATAAATGAGTAACAGGTCTCTCTGAACCTGTCCTGAATGCCTTCAAAAACATAAACAGTACATCATTCCTGAAACCACAAATTTGCTAGCAGGGGTGAATGCGTAAATAATCGGCTGTTTACATATTCAGTAGAGACAGAACAAATGAAGTGTTTTTTTAGCCACCTGGCGAATGTAAGCCCAGTATTCATTCTTCATTATTCCTTTTACTTCTGTTTTCGTCTCCACCAACTCCCATTGCTAAATGCTCTTCTAAATTCACCAGTTAGTCACTAACTTTCTCTGTTGTTTGGATTAGATAAGAGTGGTGAGACAGAACTAAACAGTAAGGTTGTGGGCTGTAAAACCAAAATAGCAAAAAGATGCTGAAACGCTTCAAAGATAAGGGGAACTGCGGAGTCGGGTAAATAATTAATTATTCTCTGTGTGTTTGTCACTATGAGTGACACCCTTCACGTTACATGTTGTCATTTGATTATCTGTTAATATAAAAATGTTAATTAGTGCAGCTTTAAGGAGGTTACCTGGTCTTTGGGAACCTGTGATGAGCATTTATATTTTCATTTCGAGGTGAAATAAGATTAATCGGGGAAAAAAATAGTCAACAAATTAAAATGATAATTAGAGTAACTGTTAATCGCAACCTAGAAAAATGTCTTAGAGCATTGCGTAGTAACACTAGTAAGAAGGAAGAGTATGAATGTGTTTTGCTGAATATGAATTGAAGTGATGCTCCTAAATTAGTACCCTGTATTATAAAGTAAATCTGGAGGCCTGTGTTAGTTTCTTTTTTTAATCTGCTGACATTGTTCTCCTTCCTACTTGGAAGGTGGTGGTTCAAGGCATACCTGAGGTTTCCCGAGCTGTCATTCACATCGACGAACAGAGCGGCAAGAACAAGTACAAACTCCTGGTGGAGGGGGACAACCTGAGAGCTGTCATGGCAACGCACGGAGTGAATGGAAGCAGGACCACTTCAAACAATACGTATGAGGTATCAGTCAAGGGAGATTTAAAAGCCAGTGGTGCTGTAGCTTGGATTAGAGCCCTGCATGAGTGCTTATTTTGATTCCACATCTGTCACATGAATTCTGAGACTGAATAGAAACCCATGACAGATTGTGCCTCTGCATGGATCACACTGGCACCTAAACCAATAAATACAATTTGAGTTGTCAGTTCAAGAAGGTAGTCTTAGTAGTAGTTTTTATTTTTAAATTTTTTTATAATTGCTAATTTGATAAAGAATACAGGGAAATGTACACGTTACTTGCTAGTCATGCAGTTTGATTATACAGTTTATTAGGTACATCGAGCTAAAACTAAAGCAGTGTTAATACTACAGCCCTGTAATAAATTCGAACTTCATGACAGTTATAATGTTTGTTGAAACTGTTTAGATAGGTGTAGTTTCAACTTAATTATTAATTAGTAATTTTGGAGGCTGTATTTGGTTGTGATGTTACATTCTATCTATATCATTGCAAGCCCCATGATACCGTGCATTAGGGTTGTTAAGGGTGATCAGCGATTGGTTTTTCGTGCACTGATATATTAAGGCGATTTTAACAAACTCACCTCAGAACTAAGATGATATAAATAGTCTCTAGAATCTGCACCTCACTGCAGTTTTTCTCATTCATTGATTTATTTGTGGCGACACGACACGCACAATATCAATACTCACCGCCACAGACTATATACTATTTAATATGAGTAAAATCATAATTCATTGTGGAACTGCGTTCAGCGCATTGATTCACTTAGCACCTCCGCTTACACTCTCTCTCTCACACTCACACACATACACACACACATTGAAACAGAGCCATGTGTTTATAGAAAAACTATTGCATTGAAGTTAACTCTGAGAGGTTAGTCTATATATTTTCTTAACACAACGCTGTCAATGTTGGAGACAGATATGTTAACGTTAGAATACAGCTGCGTTGTCGAGGTTGACACACATGGCTGCTATCGATTGCTCCCCCCTTCTCCCTGCTACAAGTGTACGGCGCCACAGTTGCACAGTAATTCTGTGGGAAACACTGTACTGTGCATTTACAGATGTTTCTGGTGGTTTCTATTGAAGCTAATAAGTCTGTTTCATGCTGGCATTTCACTGACTTGCTGCAACATAACTGCCAATCAGATCGCCAATCGGTGATCTCAAGTATGATCAGACGATATGAAAAGAAAGACAATCGCCCTACTCTACGATGTATGAGTTATGGGCGTGACTTCCGGCAAAGTCCTTATAGGCATCCCGCCACTTGGCAGCCATCTTGGTAACTCCTCTGGGCGGTTATTTTGGACTAACATGACCTGGCTCTTATTCAAATGAATGGGGAGAGAGCCATAACTGCACTTTCACTGGTCACTGGGATATAAAATTTACATGTAGAGAATCACCAGTAAAAGCTGATAAAAATCTATGAAAAGGTTAGGTACATCCTCTCCCACCTGTAGGCGGACTCATCCCCACCACAGATGTTCTGTGAGAACAGCAGAGGGGAAAGAACGCAGCCTTGAGGTGAACCACTGCTGATGGTCCTGGAGTCAGACCGATGTTTTCCCAGCTTGATGTGCTGCTTCCGGTCTGTCAGGAAGTCTGTGATCCACCTGCAGGTGGAGTCAGGCACGTTCAGCTGGGAGAGCTTGTCCTGCAGCAGGGCCGGGATGATGATGATGATGTGAAAGCAGAGCTGAAATCCACAAACAGGCTCATGACGTAGGTTCCAGGGGAGTCCAGGTGCTGGAGGATATAGTGAAGGGCCATGTTAACTGCGTCATCTACAAATCTGTTGGCTCTGTAGGCAAACTGCAGGGGGCCAGGAGTGGATCTGTGTTGGATTTAAGGTGGGACACCACAAGGTGCTCAAAAGACTTCGTTACCACAGATGTCAGAGCGACAGGTTTGTAGTCCTTGTTTTTTGGGGGACAGGGATGATGGTGGAGGCATTGAAGCAGGCTGGCACATGGAATGTCTCCAGTAAGGTGTTACAAATGTCTGTGAACACCGGAGAGAGCTGATCAGCACCGTGCTTCAAGGTGGATGGGGAGACAGAGTCTGGCCCAGCTGCTTTGCGGAGGTTTTGCTTCCTGAATAGTCTGTTGACATCCCTCTCTGAGATGGAGAGGGGGGGACGGGGGTGGAGCTTGCCTCCTCTGAAGAGGGGGAGGAGGGGATGGTGGACTAGGGCTGGGGCTAGAGGTGGAGCTGAGCAAAGGAGTCTTGCGGGATGGTGTCAGATTGTCTTTCGAAGCGGCTGTAGAACTGGTTCACTTCATTTGCCAGGCGAGAGTCGTTGATGGAGTGGGGGGCTTTGGGTTTGTAGTTTGTGATCTGTCTGATCCCCCTTCTCCTTTTCCAACCTAAGCTGTCTGAGCTTAATTGTGAACTAGGGTTTGTCATTGTTATAACTCAACCTGGTACGTGATGGTAACCAGCTGTCCTCGCAGAAACTGATGTAGGACGTCACAGCATCAGTAAACTCATCCAGACTGTTGGTGGCGGTCCTGAAAACATTTTTCCAGTGCAGTCCAAAGTTGTTCCTTTCACTGAACTGGCGTTTGCAAAAGTTAGCTGTATGCTAACTCAGATGTCTTCATCCCTGCCCCCCCATCCCTTTAAGAGCTTCTCGGGTAATAAATGATGCACCTTGAAAAGTATCTTGACACCAGTCTGAAAAGCAGTGTTTTGCTGCCCCCTCTGGTTAAACGTTTCAAGCCTGTTTCACTTCTTCCTAAACTCTTTAAGAATACAAACACACAGACATGCACATACACACAGACACTTTCATTGGTGACGGTTTTCCCTGCCCCTGCACTTTAACCACACAGCCTTTCATAACTCACGAACCACTTTTTGTAGACAAAATTGCCCTCAGCAGAGAGAACATTTTCTTTCTTCACTTTCTTTATAGAGTAAAGAAAGAATTTCATTGGTCCACAAAGTTGTGCCCACACTAAAGCAATTGCAACTTTCTACCTATGAGGTTAAAATTTGCCATGAAGGTCTAATGTTTGTGAGATTGTGTGTGTTAATGCATACATGGGTAGATGCATTAATGTACATGATCACAGCTATTATTAATTTGCTGTTGTTCTCTTGTTCCTCTTGTTCTGTCAGATCCCACAACAAATTGAAAAGTAATGATTTCATAGGTTGGTGAATAGCAGGAATTTTCTGGGCTGCTTCACCAAGGCCATCCGACTCTCAACTGACCGTTTATACTTGTCGTCTGACAACAGAAAAAGACTTGTCCACGACTCGCACTTGTGACAGAGGCTGTACTTACAGAAAATTATTGTTGCTGCTGTGTTTAGTCTGTGAAGGTTAACAGTTGATTTTTATCTTCACGTTTGTAAAGTGAGACGTGTTTTTTATCAAGTACATCCACTTCTGAGGGTTAAAAATGGTGAGTGGAAGCTGATGGCTCTGTATGCATTTTGAAATGTATCCCATCTCTACTATAATTATGTCAATGTTGAATTTTTCTAGGTTGAGAGGACCTTGGGTATTGAGGCTGCTAGATCCACCATCATCAATGAGATTCAGTACACCATGGTGAACCACGGAATGAGCATTGACCGGCGTCACGTCATGCTTCTAGCAGATCTCATGTCCTATAAGGTATGATAAATACACATCTTGTCTTCATATTGTTTGCGTAGTTACAAGAAAATTCACATGTATTCATACTGTTTTCTGTCCATAAAGGGGGAGATATTGGGAATCACCAGGTTCGGTTTAGCCAAAATGAAGGAGAGTGTCCTCATGCTGGCCTCCTTCGAGAAAACAGCTGATCATCTCTTCGACGCCGCCTACTTCGGTCAAAAGGACTCTGTCTGTGGTAAACTGATGCTTCATTTCTGTGATGAAATTGCACTTTATTCTTTGACTTAATTGGGTCTTAACATTTCCTGTGTGTTTGTGTTTAGGTGTATCTGAGTGCATCATTATGGGGATTCCAATGAACATCGGAACAGGACTGTTTAAACTCCTTCACAAGGCTGACAAGGATCCCTCTCCTGTCAAAAGGCCTCTCCTCTTTGATAGTGCCGACTTCCATATACCTCTGTTCACATAGCATCAAGGAAAGAAACGGCAGCGGTGTGTGAAATTTGTGAATTTCCCAGAGCCTGTTGTCTATAGACATTTTAAGATTATCTTCAGCAAATAGAGAAGTGCCTGCCACAGTGTCGGATCATTTCCTGTTTGGGGATTTACCAGAAAAGGAGGTTGTCTTCTTTTTTGCCGCGACGTTGTTGCTGACGCCACAGACTCTGAGAATGCTGCATTTAATTTTACAAAGCAAGTTTGTTAGCATGCAAGAGTTAGTGGAGTTGCTTATTATTTCAGTTTCAATATTGTAATCTGTGAGGAGAATACAGAAAATTTAAGATGCTTGTTCTTTTCTGGCTTTTTACTTGTTTATTAAACTGTGTTTTCTCGGTTATTAAGAAGTTACATAATATGTTCCCTCAATGTAATGACATTGAACACTGTGAGAAATCTTTTTGGCGGCATTTTGTATGTATAACATAATTCAGTTATATAAACGTGTGCAGCAGACTTGAGAATACTTCTTAATCATAAAGCAGACTTGACCTCTTCTGTACGGGCACTTATTTTTACATAAGGACTTTTTCTCATTCACACTGCAAAAACCAGTTCAATTTATCTTTTTTTTGTTTTGATACAAGATTCAGATCTGCAGGGGTTCCCTGAGATTGAAATCTTCAATCCCTTATGAAGTCTATTCATATAATAATGTATATATGTAATAAAATTAAATGACCCAGAAAAATCTAGTCTTTGAATTATTTATTCTAGCGCACCCTGTTGGCCAATCAATTTGAATATATACAATTTACAAATGTTGAGCCATGCAAGCAGCATGCTAGGGATGGCAATTGGACCACCACTTTGGTCTAGACTTAAATATCTATGGTATGTATTATGATATTTTGTACAGATATTTGATTCCCACATGAGTCCTAATGATTTTGGTGATCTTGGGACATTTCCATATGTGCCACCATGAGATCAATATTTGTGATTTTGAGTGAAACGTCTCGACAACTATTGGATGGATTTCCACGTATGTTTTAACTAGGTGCACATTCATGTCTCCCACAGGGGAAACTGTTACAGTTTAGTTGATTCCTTAACTTTTCATTGAGCGCCACCATCAAAATTTCAATTTGTACTTAACCAAATGCCTGTAAATGCTGCTGACATTTGCATCAGCCTCAGCTGTTCTTTGTGTAAAGTGCTACTTAGCAAATGTTAGCAGTAGTTCCACCACCAGCCACAATGTATTTTAGGTTTTCAGGCTGTAAGAAGTGGGAGAATGGTGTCCATTGACGGCACACTCACAAGGCGTTAGTCTTGTTTTTCATTTTTCAACCTGACTTCAGATATCGTTACAAGCCAAAGACTGCACTCTAAATTTGAACATTAAAGAAATTTGGTCTGTGTTATTGTATGTGGGTCAGATTCCCTGATCATTTAGAAGACTGGCTATGAACTTCAGATGCTCCCATATGGTTGCAGATTGGAATATAAATATCTTTATTGATTTTTTTTTTTTCTATAACTCTTGGCCACTACTGGAATCCATTGTTACTGCCATCTTCCACAAAGGGGGAAGTTCCAAGCTTTTCAGAGGCGACTTTCAAGCCCACATGCGGTATGTATTATTTAAAAGAAAGATTTTATGTGGAGTATTCCTTTAAAATCTCATATAAGACTGCAATACATACATATTTGATTTTTAAGTGTTTAATAGCAGACATTTATTTGTCTGAGAACATCTGCTTTCATTAATTAACCTCACAGATGCTTACACAGCATTTGTCCAATGCAGTATTTGAACTTCATGTACAGTTTCTGGTTAGTTCTCAGCTCAGTAATTGCAATAGTGAATTAGTATCAGTTTTGCCAAACTAGATATCTGTTGCTAAATACTTGTTGTCTTACAGCTGATGTGGGAACCAAGTGTTCGTTTTGATTTGTTTTTGTTACCAAGAAACATTTTCTTGATATATGTATAAAACATAGAACAGTTTTGTGCAATCTGACAACCCCGATCACATCAAATTTTTGGAGTTTCCAGAAGTGTAAAAACCGACAAATGGTCACATCCTACCTGACCAAAAAAAATCCATAGACGAATATAAATTTCTAAGGGACTTTAGGGAAATTATTAGGGGGAAGAGGGATCCCAATTTAGGGATGGTTATGTATTTCATTTATTTATTTTTGCTAACAGGAGGGTAGTCTGATTTTTGGGGTGAGAGCAGGGGAGAGTCACAGTCATTATTTCATTCATTAATTTTACTTTCACCATTTCGAATTTCAGGTGTATTGTGGTTTCAGGTGTATTGTGGTCCATCAGCAGCCACAGAGCTAACATCAGTTTATTCATTCAGTGACTGTAAGAACAGTCTGTATACTGTATAAGCTCTTCATTCCAAAGAGTGGCAATAATCAACATTTTGTCAAACATTAAGCAATTTATAATTCAAATTCTTGTGCCCATTGGTGGGCAGTTATTTTATCTGCAACATACTAAGATTAAAATTTCTGCGCACCATGTCTCTTTTAGTTAATAGTAATGAAATGAATTGTACCAATTCAGTTAAATGTTTTTAGAAATTGGGGGAGGGCAGGGTCAAAAGTTAACAGTTTGGCTCATCTGCCAATGGCAGGTAAACAGAAAAATTCAAATTAAAAACTTTATTTTTTTTTTACTGGCCCATGCCTTTGACTGACCGACCATGAGTCAGTGGGGAAGGAGCATCCATATCTGGTAGTCAGTGCCAACTAGCCATGAGCAGCTGCTGTCAGACTGAACGTGTCCATACTGGAAGCACAGAGAGCTTTGATGTCACTAGAAGCACATTCATGGCCCTTTTGTAGAGTTTCTGTGTGGTACCCACCTGTGTTGTAGCTGAGCTAGCGGAAAGGCTGAGAGGCTCCGATGTCTGTGTGTCTGTGGGAGAGTGCCAGTATGTAGTTGTAGCCCTACTGTTCATGGTAATGTTAAAGGCTACAGTTCGGGGAGGGTGTTATAGTTTTTATAAGTCAAGAGGAGGTTCCAAAGAAAATGAATTTCTAATACTTTCTGTGCAGTCCCTAAATTAAAAGACCCCATTTGAATTGAACACAATGTATACTCAAAACAAAGAAAAAAGTTGTAATGGATCATTTTATTGAATGTAAAATGTAATATACCAACATGATAATGACCTCATTCACTTCAAAAGCCTGTTCTTGCATTTGGGAAAGAGCACAGTCTTTAAGAAGCACCACTGACAACAATCATCCAAGGTCAAAACTTGTGTGACACATGCTGAAAGTAGAGCCTACTGGCAACCTGATCTTTTTTTTAATGACAAAACCAATCAAATGAATGATTGTTTTTTTTCTTTTAAACAATCTACACATTACTGTGAATAGCTTTTATTGGCAAACAAATTACAGAACTAATTTTACATATACACCAAAATTATAATATTCACTAAAATCACATATAGACATGAAATTTACAAAAATATTCCACAGCACCATTAAGCAAACACATTAATACTGTAATTGTAAAAAGCTTCACTAGTTTGGTTCACATGGGAATGAATGAGAAAAAAGCTAACCCTCCCGCTGCTGAAGTGGAAATCGATCTCAGCGCGCCAATACTGGAGAATACACTGGAGTATAATTTGCAAAGCCTTTTTGGCAGTCGTGAAGTTTAAGAGAGCCATGACTCTATGGGGTTCCTTTTGTATTCATTAGTTGTATTAGTTATTTAAAATGATCAAATGCGCGATCAAACTTTCTGCCCCTTGTATGGGCCAACCATCGGGACAGCTGGCCCGGCCCGTGGCTTAAGCGACATTGGTGTTTGCCTACGGCCGTAAAATATCAGGGGGTGGTGCAAGAGAAAGTTTTTGACTCTGCACTAATCAACTCAGCCCAGCTGATGAGACACTGGCGTAAGCCGTGACACTAATCAAGTGCACTTTGAGCCCAGACAGTTGTGACGACGGATGTAACTGGTAGAGTTTTACAATATAAACATCTTAAAACTGAGGTCTGTTTGGGACAGTGAGCTGCACTTTATCAGAGCTGTTGAAGTTCACGTGTGTGGATTTATGGCGAGATTTCTGCATGATCAGTAGTGTTTTCGGTTGGTCTCTGTTTCATATGCAGCCCCAAACTGTGTCGGTCAAACAGTCTAAAGAAGATAGCCTATTACCGGCTGAGCAATAAAGTAATGCACAGCAGAGTAGCTATAGGGCAGGTAGACTTTCTAAAAATAAAAATAAATATAGCCGCGAGCAGCAATGATTGGGATCCAAGCAAGTTGTGAAAAACGCATCATTTGACATTTTGACACATCTAACAAGTTGAGGTAGTGACGTCACATGTGCCAGACCTGGATAGTTTTGTCAGTTTAAACTTAAAACACTTACAACTGTCAAGATGTGGCGGGAAAATTCTGAAAAAAATTTTCGACTCTGTCGAGTGTGGTTGCGTTTGAAGAAAGACTTGGAGATACAGATGTTAATTGATTAAACCTATTCTGAAAAATATGGAGTGACTGACTTCTGAATTGACCAAAGGTTACAGTGAGGCAAACATTAGTCATATATCAGTGGATATGCTGAAAAAAAGTCTGCTCTATAGGACGTACGGGTGATTTTCTTAGATTTTTTGAAGTTAGGAATGAGAAATGTCTAGAAATGTACATTTCTTGCAATAAGCCACGCCCACTTTCCGCAATCATTACCAAATTTTTTACATGAAGTAAGTAGTGGACCTAGATCGTGCAAACCGAATTTCGTACAAATCCATCCAGCGAATTAAGAGGTATAAACTTTTTGCAAGTGTAGCGCCCCCTAGTGGAAGAATATCCCAGGACTGCACAGCAAAGCTCGGGCCTAAAATCTGAACGTGTCAAGTTCGGTTACAATAGCTAAAGCCAATTTTGATTTACGGGCATTTATGTAAAATTGTACTTAACGACACAAAAGTAAAAATTTCTGAAAAAAGAAACAGATTCTTTTGATAACTTTTGATCAGCGACTTCCATAGATGATCGTGCCAAAGTTTCAGGTTGTATAATTTGACCCTTTTAGAGAAGAAGACCATTGGAGCAAAGATGTAGATGAATCCAGAGATTAAAATGATGAAAGAAGTTTGACTCTAAACAAAGTCATTTAATATAATTGCAAAAATGCAAAGTTGATTGTTATAGCGCCACCATCAGGTTTAAAAGGGCCATTTTTTTGCCTGAGTAGTGGGTGGAATTTGCAACCTACGTGCCAATTAGGAAGAGGAGGAGGAGGAGGAGACCCCTAAAAAGGTTTGACCATGAGCAGAAAACACATGAACTATTTATCCAGGACTTTATAAATGAATTGAAATTAATAAATTTATCATTGAGGTGAAAAGACTGTTACATGCACATTTAAAGAGGCTACTTCCCCAAACCAAAGACTCAGACTGTGTGCTGACTCAGCAGGGATATTATGTTAGAAATGTTGATCTACAGGAGAAAACATATTTAAAAGCAATAGCTACAGAATGCATATCCAGAGAGTCTTACTGCATTATCTTCAACAATTTATTTAGATTTTGAATTGTTGCCTGCCAGCTGAATATTGTTTCCCATTATATAGACAATAAAATTTCCACCATAAATTGCAGACATTTTCACCAGAATGCAGGAAATTAAGTGTTTAATGCTCCAAATCTAATCCCCCAATTGTATATTTCATCAAGAATTTTTTCTAAATAGTATTAAAATATATTCTTGTCTTGTTCTCATGTCCCCAATCTTGTGCAATGTCACATCTCATGGCGTAAGTGTTTTGTCACACCCCTTATTGTACTTGAGTATGAGTTGTGTACTCCATGGTGGTCAGAGGTGGCCATGGAGTACGAATGAGTACACTTCACTTGCACTGGTACACTTTTCCACTGCAGATACCACTCAGCGTGTTTGGGGGAATATTACAGTAGGTACAGATATTATATGGAAGCATGGTGTAATGTTGAGGGGTGACTTTGGTGGCTGCCTGGGTCAAAAATGGCAGTTTGTCCCAGTCCAGCCTTGGGGTGAAGCGTCTCCCCATTAAGAGAGATGCTGTGCGCATTTACGCAGGAGGCACAGCAGCGTAACTTCATTGATTATTATTATATTACTTCTACACATCCAAAATGTCTCACACACAGTTCAGGTTCATACAGTGAAATAGTTTGGAATAAAGCAGCCGTTGTCCTGATAAATCCTGAGCTCCATGACCAGTGGAGGTAGAGTAAAATGTCCATGCTGATGCAAGTCTCTAAATTGAAGAAAACAATTAGTTCAGGTGGGAGGATGATTTATGTGTACATGCGGATGCAAATAATGTCAGAGCTGACACGCACATCACACCAATTCAGCTGCTATAATCGTGACACAATGAGTACAAACAGCTGCTAATTTCAAATTAATAGACTATATTATCAACAAGAACATCCTTAATGTTGCAATTGGGGCTGTAGGCTACATTTGAGATAAATGTGACTTTCCTACAGGGACTGATGAAACGTTCACCCTAATCAAGCAGAGGGCTGAAATATCTCCTGTTCATAGCCAAATAGCCTGGGAGTGAGTTACTGGATTTCCATGTAGTGCATTATACTGTAATCTGTGACTGTTGTTGCTTTTAACTTATGCTAGAATGTTCATTCTGGCTGTGTCCGAAATCACCCACTACTCACTATATAGTGGACTATTTAGAGAGCTTGCCATTTTTTAGTGCTGTCCGAATGTATAGTGATAATTAATTTACCATATATAGTTCACTCAATGTATCCCAGAATGCATGAATGAATTTTGAAAAGTAGTGTACAACCGATGGTCACTAACCAAGCGCTACATACCATCATGCATTGCGCTGATAGAAAAAACTGACTGTCTGACGGCAATGACGTAATTAACGGCGCCGAAATAACGATCGGTGTAGTGTGCGAAAGTGTTGTTTTAATAATGCGAGTGAGCTCACTATATAGTGCTCTACATACAACTCCCTACATAGGGGGTAGGGAGTAGTGAATGAGTGGGGATTTCGGACACAGCCTATGACTTTGAGATGTGTCTACATATCATATTTTGACAGACATGTTTCTTGATTGGGAAGATACGATCTGTAGCATTTATGTTAATGCTGGTCTGCTCATCTGATAGCGGTAGGCCGTAACAAAACATGTTCTTCCCGAGTGGGCTGGGAACCTACGAATGCAAACAAAGGCGCTATAAGCAAGGTCAACGTGTTTCAATATATCAAAAACCTTATATCCACGCGTTCAGGGGATTGAGCTGAATCTCCTGGTATAGGCCACGCCCATTTCCGCTTAAACTTTTTTTTTGCTAAATCTGCTGAAAAACCTATTTTAATTAACTCTTCCGAAGCCCCGAGTCCGATCAACACCAAATTTGGCACGGATAATCTCTGGACCAAGCTGATGAAAGTTTGTAGAGGAAATTTTGATCCGATTAAAACTGTCGCAATTATAGGCTAACAAATGTTTGCACAAAACGCTATAAACAGGAAGTTATGTCATATCTTCACTTCGGAATGGCCAATCGACACCAAATATGGAACAATTGTGTGGGACGCCCCCTGAGGGCCTGTGCAAAATTTGGTACAACTAGCCCCTAGGCGGCGCTATTTAATCCGAAAAATTTGTTCCTCTATAACCTCTATAACAAGACACATTGACATGAAACCTGTTTTGAATTATTAAGCATGGTCCCCTCACTATAGGCACCAAAGTTGCCCCAAATATGCCCATAGGTGGCGCTGTTATTGCAGATTAAAGACCAAAAAAAATCCCATTGATTTACATGCATATTATATCTCCATAACCACAAGTCCGCTTCTTGCCAAATTTGGGTCATTTGTTCCCTATGGGCCCCTGATCACACCTGAAAGATTTGGTGCAATTCGGCTTATAGGTGGCGCTATAATTGGAGCTCAAATACCATCGGAACATCCCTTTCATTTCAATGGGATTTTGAACCAAAGGACATTTTGTCTCATAACTACGCGCCACTACATCGCACGTTCATAAACCGTATGTCTACGTGTTTGGGGGATGCTGCCGATTCGTATGGTATAGGACACGCCTCTGTGCAATGACGTTTTCATTTTGCTAAATTGCAAAAACTGGAAAACCTATTTTAATTAACTCCTCCGAAACCGCAAGTCTGATCACCACATCTCTGGACCGAGCCGATAAAAGTTTGTAGAGGGAATTTTGATTCGCCAAAAAATGACCTAATTACAGGCTAACAAATTGTTGCCAAAACGCAAAAAAATGGATGTGATGTCATATCTTAGGTTTGCAATGGCCGATCTACACCAAACTCAGGGACCTTGTCTGGCACGCCCTCCTAAGTGGTTGTGGGAAATTTGGTGTCAATCGGCCTCTAGTTGGCGCTACTAAGCGTATATCAAATAACACTTCTATAGACATACAGTGGGGGAAAAAAGTATTTGACCCCTTGCTGATTTTGCAGGTTTGCCCACTTACAAAGAATGCAACAATCTACAATTTTAATCATATGTACATTCTAACAGTGAAAGACAGAATCCCAAAGAAAATTCCAGAAAATCACATCATATGAATTTATAAAAATTTATAACCATCTGATGAGGAAAAACAAGTATATGACCCCCTTCCAAACAGCAAGTATTCTGGCTCCTACAAGCCAGTTAGTCTTTCTTTAAGACACAGCCCCAATCCCAACCAATTATCTACATCAAATACCCCTGCCTCACCTCGTTACCTGTATAAAAGACACCTGTCAACACCCAAACAACCAGCATCCAACATCACCACCATGGGCAAGACCAAAGAGCTTTCTACGGACATCAGGGACAAGACTGTTGATCTGCACAAGGCTGGGATGGGCTACAAGAGAATCGGAAAGCAACTTGGAGAGAAAAGATCAACTGTCGG
>NC_060163.1:16975923-16990679 GCF_021292245.1 Micropterus dolomieu
TCAAGGTTCTGGAGTGGCCTAGCCAGTCTCCAGACCTGAATCCAATAGAAAATCTTTGGAGGGAGCTTAAAATTCGAGTTGCCAGGCGACAACCTCGGAACCTGAATGATTTGGAGGCTGTCTGCAGGGAGGAGTGGGCCAACATCCCTGCCGAAATGTGCACAAACCTTGTCACCAACTATAAAAACTGTTTGACATCTGTGCTGGCCAATAATGGCTTTTCTACAAAATATTAACATGCTGTTTGTCCAGGGGGTCAAATACTTGTTTTTCCTCATCAGATGGTTATAAATTTTAATAAATTCATATGATGTGATTTTCTGGAATTTTCTTTGGGATTCTGTCTTTCACTGTTAGAATGTACATATGATTAAAATTATAGATCGTTGCATTCTTTGTAAGTGGGCAAACCTGCAAAATCAGCAAGGGGTCAAATACTTATTTCCCCCACTGTACATTCATTTTATATCTCCGTCACCGCAACTCGCTTTCAAACTGTGGCCGTTTATTCACCACGGGTCCCCAGAGCCGCAGCGGGGCGCCCGGGTGGATTCACGCAGCCTCCGCGGGGCGAGGGGGGCGGCTGGCGCCGGGAGGCTTCGACCCTGCTTACAACTGCTTGCAGTTCTAGTTTTAATTTACGTTGCTTTAAAATGACAGCTCAGAAGCAAGAACTCCTCTCTCCTCACACTTCTCTGCTCGCATCTCGGGGTAGGAGGCACTAAGACGTGCGGCGAGGAGAGAAATCGCGGAGGTACAAACTGAGAAATGAGAAAGGCGTTGGGAATTGAGATTTCTTCAAGATGGCATGCTAAAATCGATGGTGGACGGAGGAGCAAGGAGATGAGGTGGCACAAAATAAAAGTACTCTTTGTAGTGCTGACAATTTCTACATTCAGTATTTGTTGATAACACAAACAATTACGTACTTGTAACACATAAATGAACGTACTTTCAGATATTCCATATCATAGCAACCAAAGCATCTCAGCTGGAAAATAAGCTGCACATCCAAAGTTGTCTCAAATGCTTTCAGATGGGAATAACGCTATTTGTGGCCCCCTTATGGTGTTTAATAACTTTGACCGTTTACATTCCAGGTAAAAAATTTCATCATTTGTCGTCATATCCCAAAATCTGTGTGGAATTTTGTCATAATTACTGCATCAGTTATTGAATTATGGCCGAAAACAAGTTTTGTGAGGTCACAGTGATCTCTAATTCTAATCAGTCCTCTTTGTGCCAAATTTTAAATTCCTTCCAGGCATTCACAAGAATGGAATTTACTGTAACTACCTTTGACTGGGAGGGAGAAAACATGAAACGTGTGAAGCAGTATTTGCTCTTCTGACCATAAGATTTGTTTAATCATCAGACTTGAATTTTATCAGGAGGTGATCTCTGATCCCCAAAGATATTAAAAGCAAAGAAAATTGTCTAAGAGGCAAAAGGGTTTCTGTTACCTCATTAAAATAAAGGTTTGTCGTTGAACAAACCTGCAGTGAACTGAGTGTCATGAATAGCTGACTTGAACTGATGCAAATTTGGCAGTACAATAAGAGCTGTGGAGTCATCCTAGGTAATCCCTAACTGCTAAAAGCATGGCTCTTTAAAGTCAGTGTCAACGGAAATTATTTCTCAGTTTACATAAACAGGTGTTTCAGTGTCTGACAGCTGGGCCAGATTGCCCCATGCGCAGTCTTTAAAGGAAAACTGCCTCTTTTTGAAATTGCTAAATTTCCTTCCTGTTGCTCTCCTGACCAGAAAAAACTGTCTCACTTCTGGCACTGAACACTGCAGATGTGTTTTCAAGCTGTGTCACTTTTTGAGTCTCTGAACTGCAACCGTGAGACTTAAAGTCATATCTGACTCACCTGGTGCTGGCAGTATCAAGTTCCAGTGATTGACAGCAAACAGGACGGTTGAGATGAACAGCTAAACTCTTGAACTTGGAGCCGGTTGCTTCTCATTTGACTTGAGAGGAACTGTTTGCAGGGAGCTCTGTTTGGATGCAGGAGATTTTTTCTCCTATTATTTCCAGTGAGCTCTCTCCATGCGAGGAACTTGAAGGGCCTTTCACTGCTGAGTGCGGCTCAGAGCTCTTGCCTTCATCTGATTCCAGGAAGGCTTCTCTACATTGGGGTTTGATGAACTGCACGCTCAGTCTGGGCCCCACCGCAGCGCCACCCTGCTGGTTAGGTTTGCGGATGCAATGGGAGAGGGTGGACACGCAGCTCTTTTTGAAATTCTCATTCATGAAGGCATACACGATAGGATTGTTGAAGCTGTTGAAGAACCCGATGGCCTGAACAATGGCGATTATCATGTTAAGTGTGACTCCGTCATATTTCTTCTCCAGGTTATCTGGAAAATTACACACAGAGAGAAGTCACAACTCAAACAGAGACTTTACATAAATGGCAATATGCACTTAATCTACACTACTGTTCAAAGGTTTGGAATCACCTGTTTTTGATGTTTTCCTTCAATAATGGTTATTTTAACATAGATAAAAACAGTATAATTCAGACATCAAATGAATTATTTACATTTGAAATAGTTTGTCCCAAAATAAGAATAATTATATTATTAAAACTTCCATTTTGTTGATGTCCCCACAGTGTTTCATGACAGGGGAGAATATTGTTGTTTTCCATTCAAGAAAAGCATAAGTGACCCTAGATCAATTGGGTTCTCATTGGTTAGAGTCAATAGGTTTGAACTGTGATTTGTCAGTCCATAGTCTGTTAAGCTCATATTCTGAGATCCAATTCCAATAGTTCTAAGCCTAGACTAGCCTTCTATTTCTATTTTAAAAGCAACATGACTGCATATTACAGCTTGTTATAGGCATTATTGTCACTTGACAATAAAACCGGTACCTGTTCCTGTTAAAATCTGCAAAGATAAAATTCCAATTTCTTTTACCAGTGACTTGTGATTTCCTATACTCATATTTAACTGTTGCTGAGAGGTATTATTCTTTTTCTCTCGTCTGGTTGAACCATTTTACAGCATTTTGTTAACCATGTATGAAACATTCCTTTTCTGCAAACACTTCATGCAAATTAAAATCTATTTGTAAAGGGGATTTCTGAAAGTCCATTCAAAAATATATAGTCCTCTCAGGCATCTGACTGTACCAGATAATGCTTTTGAACAGTAGTGTAAATCAAGAAATACTTCCTATTTTCATTTCACATTAAAATTCATATAAACTCCAGCAATATTTACAATACTCAAACAGCATGTGGACTGTGTGGAACGGTGCCCAGCAAATGGTGAATAGAAGAACGATGGTGATCATCATTTTAACGGCTCTTTTCTTTTTCCTGTAGAAGGTAAAAACAAAAAGTATAGAAAACCTGATGAAAGAGGTAACGGAATACAACAATCATGAGTTACAGCAGATGCCCTGTGGCACTTTTCCATTAAAGTGTGCCAGTGAGCTCATTGACCCACTTAAATGGACACAACAGTGAGTGGGCATGTAAAATATCAGGACCCTGGCAGCCACACACCTGAACGGACTGCAGTCATTTTCCCCCTTGTTCTCCCCAGGCTTGAAATGCCAATACCCCTGACCTGTAGTCCTATAACCCACTGTTGGTCTGGGGAGAGAGGACAACCACGTGTCTCTTGTGATAAGAGGTTGTCCTTTCCAAAAACAGCTTAAAAAGACACATGTTTATGTTTTCCTGAGAATTGACCAGGGTTGGTTATTGCTGAGTTTACCAAATCTGAATATAATTCCCACTCTGTTTATTGTTTCCCACAAAGAAACCAAATGTGTTATAAGCAGAAAACTTCTTTAATTTCAACAAATTCTGTGTGCCATAAATACTGTTTTGCAATATTAAAGATCTGTGATTCTCCTCCTTGTTTCCTCTACTACTGCCAAACTCTCAACCAAGTACACAACACAGTAATCAGACAACAGTACTATACCATATCTATTTCTGTGCTCAGAGCTGTTAGGCATTTAAGATTCTGTTCATGGAAACACAACAGCGCTTCATAAGGTTTTTATTGTCAAGGAGCTACAGCTTTGCATTGCCTTAAAGACTCCGAATAATAATTTTTGAAGACATATAAAAAAAGACTGTGTGGCTGATATGGTTGTTCAACAACAACAAAAAAAGACGCTGCCGGTGTGTGTTGCCCTTTAATCACCGACATTAACATAGTAACATCTGACATTTTGACATCCTGTCACCTGTCCTCTCCACAAAATCTCCTGCATTGGAACTTGTTCATACTGTCTAAAACTACAGGTGATTGCATCAGACGAAACACTATCTGTAGCAAAGCAGAAAGTAGCAAACCCAAGGTGAAGTTGGATGAATGGGTGTACAAAGCCTCTATGTTTGACTTTGACCAAAAAGACAAAGATTTTTCCCTACCCCAGACATAACTATAATTTATTTGATATGACATGACAATCTTTCCTTACTTTTAGAGGCCTAAACTTGACAAGTTGAAAGGACCAACATTAACTTTTGGTAGGCAACAGATGCAAACAGCACTCTCCATTGTCAAGCATCCATCGGTAGACAACATCAAAACGTTTAATCTAATAAGTTGCCTAAAGTAATGTTAAATGTAGTAAATGTTTAGGCAATCACAAAGCAAGTGCAGGTTCTCTTTCCCCTTCTTGCAGGTACAGTGACCAACCATTAGGAACTGCTTGTGCAACTACAAGGGCATGATCCCTTACTGTCTTTCGACCCTCAACCACTGCCATTTTTGTTTACTAGAACTCAGAAAAAAGCCTAAAATACCTCAATAGACATAATGATTAGAATAAACCTTTTTATGTGGTCAAAATGTACACTTCTGTTGTTTAACCTACCTTGAGATCTTACTGATCTCCCTGTTGTTCATGGTGTTGAGTACTGAGGAGTCGCCCACCCTCTTGCGTATCCACAACTCAATGCTGATACGTGTGTAGAGGAACAGCATGGCTGCCAGAGGGAGCAGGAAGAGAGCCACCATGATGAAGGTGGTGTACGCCTGCCTGTGAGTCAGAGAGCGCCAACTCTCCTGACAGCACACGTGATAGTGATCATACAAGAAGTCATACTTCACCTTTGAGAGGGAGGGAGAAACACATTTTATTCTCGGAAGAACAATCAAGACAGATAAAGTAGCCCTGACTGACAGGGTGGTATTATGTGAGACTCTGTGACACGTGATTACAGCTTCTGCGGAGTACATCATGACACACAAACTCTTGAATTGCTCTTCTCACAATTTTGGAGTGCCCAGTCTCCTATAGACTGCAGTCCTTGTCACTGCTAACCCTCCTCTTGCTGATGGTCACATAATGTTGCAGCCACTTTGATGAGCTTCACTAAAAGCTTTGCTTGAGTGCTCTCTGCCCTAGTCACTGAATAATATGAGTAATATTATTCATAAACACAGTGTACAAATTGCCAAAATGACGTCTACTGATACTGAATCCTAACACTAGGTCACAATTAAGCTTCTTGAGCCCTGTATGATATTATAATATACTATAATACTATAATATCTCTGTTGGGAACTTATAATGAGCTTAAAATTATATAATACTTAAAATACCTAATTCCAGCATGATATTCCTAATATAACTTGTTGTAAATAAAATACAGACACATGGAGTATGCTATTGACTCATGGCGTATGCAAATATTGTGTTAGTATTAGGGTATGATCGTTTTTTCATTTGATATCAGTATAATAAATATAGTGCCTATCCTGTCCAAAGTCTCTCCAGATAACAGGGAAGCCATTTGTCTACTCTGGGATGTTGACATTGTTAATTTTTGGCAGATTACTGTGTGGCTTATTGCCTTTCATGGCCTCTTCTTGGTAAACTATATTAAAGAGGCCATGAAAGGCAATAAGCCACATAGTAATCTGCCAAGTATCAACAACACCAACATCACAGGAGCGCAGGTGGCTTAGTTGGTTGAGCGCCAGCTCTATGTGCAAGGCTCAGTCCTTATAGCTGCAGCCCCGGGTGAGATTGCAGCATGTCATCCCCTCTCTCTCCTTAATTTCCTACTTCTCTCTAACCTATCCAAATAAAGGCTAAAAATCCCCAAAAATATATTTTTAAAACACAACACCAACATCACTTAAGCACAGACAAACAGTTTTTTCTTACTTACCTAGCTCTGTGTGTTTGACAAAGATGCCTGGTTCAACTCCAAGATAATTAATTATTCAGTTAACTCACAAACAATAAACTACAAGTTAATGCCCAGTTTTTATTGTCCACCCTTCTGTTTGGCAAACCTCCCGATGACTTTAGTCAGAAGAACACACAACCAAAAAAAAACTTCTCTGCCTTACCACATCTGTGCACCAGATGTTTTTGACAATAACTTAGTCCTTGTAGACTGTAGCAGAGTGGAACCAACTATCCCAGGGAAAGAAATCCAGCCGGCGCTTATTTAAAACGGAACACAGCTGCACCAGATGTATTCTGCAACTTATATAACTGACACATTTTGGTCAAAATACATTCCTTATAAAATTAAGCATTTTGAATTCTATTTGTCCATCAAGACAAAGCAAGGCAAAGGCCAAAGGATCCCTTCAAGGGGTACCAGGACAATGGTTTATGCATAGCCCACTGCATGTTATTAAATATGAATATATTTTCTGCCTTACAGAATACAGTTGTAGCCTAACTGTTTTAAATCAGTAAAAACAGTAATATTACATTTATGTAAAAAGAAAGAAAGAAAAGGAAGTCTTATAGGCTCCTTTATGGGGACCCTTGGTGAGTGTGGGCCCTGGGTTTGCCGCCCTTCTCGCCACCCCATAAAACCCACTATAGTGTATATTGCAGATGTCCATTAAGCCAATTTTGTGTATTTTATGTTTGTTTTGGGATAAAAACAACAGAACTGATAAAAGAGAGTCTATGTTTGTTTGTAATTTACATGACTGTGCATGCATTGATTTGTACTTGCAAGAGTGTGTGTGTATGAAAGTGAATATAAATGTATATAGTGAAATCATTCAGTGTTCACTTCTACATCATTGTTTAAGCCACTGTTTCACTTGTATATCAAAAACCTGATATTCTGGTGTTTTTAATTCTGGTTGTAAGGCAAGACTTTTTGATGGCTAATCAAACTTTTTGAAACAATATAGTAACCATGTGCCGTCCTTATAGTAGTGTTCCTTGGACATGACCTGTTTTGTTCGGTATCCCCAAAGCTGACCCTCACAATATGTCTTGAGCAAATCTTATCAATTCAGAAAGAATGGCATTATACCAGTGTTTTCTGACAGGATACAAAAACATGTCTGAAATTACAGAGGAGCCAGCATTTAGCAGGACTATCTGCAGCCAAGTCTGAACGACCATCGTTGACATCTTCACCTGAGGCCAAGAGGTAACAGTTGTTAAGTTTCCTGGGAAGTGATGAAAGGACATCATTGTGATTGGGGATAAGTGGTGGGGTAGACCCTCTCCTCTGTTCAGCTTCCTTGACACTTCTTTTAAACCATCCATTCTCTCTGTCTAAAATATGCACCTGATGGTCCTCAAACGAGTGTCCTTGATCCTTCAGATTAAAGTAAACTGCTGAGTCTTGACCTGAGGAGTTAGCCCTTCTGTGTTGAGCCATAGCGAGCTACCAGTTTTCAGCCACTTAATGCAAGACTCCTCTCTTCTTACTATGTATGTGTATTCACAGTAAGACTGTAAGTAAGACAGTAACTGAGTATAGGTGCAGCCCTCTAAGGTTATTGCTATTGGGTTTACCCCTTCCGCGCGCCTGCGTGTCACTGAGAATTTTAGTCTACACCCACCCACAGAGTGGGCCTCTCTTATGTCTGCCCCCCACCCAGTTTCGCGACTTACTCATTGGTCGGCCCTCAGCCTCCCATGGCACGCCATCGGTGCTCGCGCGCACGCCGACACCAGTGCCGCGGCTAGCGGGTGACTGGGTGGTTCATTATGGCTCTGGGCAGGTGAGTTGTGCTTGGTGGTACCGTATGGGCCAGTGAGGCGTTGACTCATCCTGCTTCACCTCTAACCCAATAGCGATAGCCTTAGAGGGCGAAGCCTATACGAAATAGAACGGGGTTTACGTACTGTAACCCGGATTCTATGAGTATAGACGCAGCCCTCTAAGTTGTAGGCCTCACTGGACCTCGGTTCTCAGTGCTGAGGAAAAAAGGCATTTGGGAGCTGATGGCAGGGCCTCACCATTGTATGTATACAAGGTGCGGACGTAGGAGAGGTCCACGCTGTGGGTGGGCGTAGACTAAAATTCTCAGTGCCGCGCAGGCACACGGAAGGGATAAACCCAATAGCGATAGCCTTAGAGGGTGAAGCCTATACGAAATAGAACTGTGGCAGGTTAGCTTAAAAAGCAACAATGTAATGTTCACATAGTTTGAGGCTGTGCTGGAGGACTGAAAGTTAACAAGATGATCTTAGACTTTCTTTCTGAAATATCTTCCGCTACTTGAACTAAAAAGAATCTATGGTTTGGACTATCCCTGCACCTCCACTACTTTACCCAATCCTTGAATTTCTCTGTCTGATTTCCTTTGTATTTTAGGTACACTCTTGATATTTACAGCAATTCTATGCTCTTCTGTACTGAATAAGTTTTTTGATTTTGCGCTGTACAACAAGAGTGTGATTTTGCTTTGCTGTCACAGCTGAAGGATGCTAATGAAAGGAATTTTGTGGTGGATTGCTTTGAAGGGCACTACTTACCTCTAATTGTTGCACAAACAGCATTGGTGAACCCACTATCACTGACACGATCCATACCAGCCCTGCAGGATGCACACAGATAAAATATTTACAACTTGATTACATTTAGTTCAAATAATATACATGGCATACAGTTTGATACGTATAGTAGCTGCCAAGATAATTCAAGCAGAAAAACTTGTGTGCAACTAATGCCAAACAGTACGCACAGCAGCTGCACAATTTAATTTCTCTTTTACATAATTCACAAGCTGCCAATCATGATGAGTCTCTGCAACATTGTTTTCAATTCCAACCGTGAGGATGCAATGCTCCAATTTACCACAGAATGCTACGTATTCACTTGATTAGACATTGTGATTGATGTCACCTGTTTTGGTGCAAATAAAAGTGACAACAGGTGTAACAAGGCAGCAGCAAGACAACTGCCCAAAAAGAGACTGGTTTTGCATGTGGTGGACACAGGCAATTGCTCTCTCCTTATCCTTCCTGACCGATTTTGCATTTTGCTAGTGTCCATGGGCCTCATGTTTAAAAGACTGCACAGCTTTCATACTGAAAGATGCCGTACTCACAGAATTTGAAAAGTATGTACGCACAGAAATAACCACATGTATAAAAGCAGGCATTCACCGGGTCCACCTTTCCTTTATACATCCCAATCAACGTGAAATTGAGAAATTGAGTGCACATGCATGAGCCCCACAAATTACTATGCAAATTACCTTAAACATGCCAACCTCACCTCCTAAGGTCCAAATTACAACGGCCAATCCTGCTGCATAACGCGTGAAAAAGAGAAACTTCTTCAAAGCATGGGCGTAAATTTCAAAACAGTTGCACGGGCACATTAAACATAAAATTTCTCAAGAGCAATTTTTGAAGGGGACATTTTAAAATATATTTTACTTAAAAATATTTGAAAGAAGCCCTTAACCTATTTCTAATCTCAGCATTTTAATTCTAATTAATTTTCCACCTTATTTTAGTGTTTAATCACAAACAACAATAATCTGCTCACCTTGCTTTTCACTTCAAACACACATGCACACACCTACACCTGTCTCTTTCTCTCCCTCCCACCCTGTACCTATTTGCTCTGACTTTATTTATTAGCAGTTTTACAAAAAGACATCTCGTGTTTCGTACTTTACACCCGCGATTCCATTTCACAGTAGAGGAGGCCTGTTGTTAATTACCAATACAGACCACCGTGGTATGAATGATATCGTCACCAACAGCTGTGTTCACTGTTGCTTTACGTGGTCCTTGCTTTCTAATATCCATCGTTGCATGGGCAGATCTACCGGGGTGGCAAAAGATCCTAAAAGAAAGCCTTGCCACCCCAGTTGGCAGCAACGAATTAAAAGTTATGGCCAATTTCATAATTTACGAGCCTTAATCTCCAATGTCCGACTTTAGTGAATGCAGCACGAGATGACGCCAGAGCGGCAAGAGACTGATTTCTTTGGAAAATTTATTTATTTATTTAAAATTTCACACACATAGATACCAAAAAAAATTAAGGAAATCTTAAAAGAAAAAAAATGCATGTGAGGGTGTGATAGAAGTCAATAATGGCTTATACGAATAACCATACCCAGAAAACATAACATACAGTAAAGACACAATACAAAATCACAAATACATTTTAAATATTAGTAACAGTGAACATTAAAGTAATAATAAATTAAAATTAGAAAGAAATAAAAAAAATACAGAGAAGCAGGAGTCATTTTCTAATGTATAGAATGAATGAACCGCCATTTTCTTTTTTTTTTTTTTACATAAGTAACCATTTTACTTTGAACTCAAATGTTTTTTGACAGCAGGGCATTTCTAAGTCTCTTTTTGTACCCAGATAATGACACAGAAAAATCCATTAAATGCACATTTTCATTCCACAAGATAACTCCACGATGTTTAATAGAAGAGCAATTCTATGCTCTTCCACTTGATGTTTTATACAGAGGACGATGAAGATTCTTAGCTTGTCTAGTTGGATAATTATGGAACTGTGAATTATTTGCAAAATAATATCTAAACATATGAGGTAAATCTGCATTCATGTATCTCACTTTAAAAACAAATGTACAAGTTTGAAGAATGTTGATGTCAAAAATAGTCAACACCTTCATTTTAAAAAAGAGAGGTGTACGTGGTACAACAGGTTTGGAAAGAGATGCTAATTTAATAAACCTTTTCTGGAGCAGCAATATTTTGTCAAGATAAGTTGGAAAAGTACTTTCCACACAATATTGCAATATGTTAAATATGGATAAATTAAACTATAATATAACATTAAGAAACATGCGTTGTGTACAAAACCTCTTATTTTTCTCATAATCCCAAGAGCTTTAGAAATCTTACTGCAGACAAAACCAACCTGTTCTCTCCAAGAGAGCTTATCATCCATATGGATACCCAAAAACGATGTTGATGAAACTTTGATTAATTCGTCATTATGAATATAGAGTTTAATTAGCTCACTGTCATATTTCTTATTTCCTGCGAATAACATGAAGTTAGATTTTTTGATATTTAATGACAACTTATTTGTTTGAAACCATATACAGTAATTATACAGATCATGATTAAGTTCTCTACAAAGAGCTGTCAGATCTCTATATGAGACCAAAAGGTTGGTGTCACCTGCAAACAGCAAAGGAAAGTGGTTTTAGATACTGCAGCAAGATCATTTATATAAATAAGAAATAGTAAAGGTCCTAATATGGATCCTTGAGGTACACCATATATTATTTTATTACATTTCAACTCTTGACCATTTATAAAAACATATTGCTCTCTATTAACAACATAATTAACAAGCCACTTATACACGTTACCATGAAATCCATATCTATATATTTTTGAAAGCAAAATAGCATGTGTGTCAAATGCTTTTAAAAGGTCTAAAAATATGCATACTCATTATTCAGTGGACTGATTTTTCCGGAATCCATACTGATAATTATAAAGAATATTGAACGTGTTCAATTGTTTCAGGATTCTATTATACACTAGTTTTTCCAATATCTTTGAAAAAAAAGGCAATATTGAAATTGGACGATAGTTTGTAAAGGATCCTGGATCACCTGATTTAAATAGTGGAATAACTTTAGCCAGTTTCAGGTCAGTATTAAGCCACTTTCCATTGATGATGCAAATATAAATGTTAATGGCTCACTAATATAAGTAATGACTTCTTTGATTAAGGAGGAACAAATTCCATCATGACCTGGAGATGATTTTTTTAATTCACCACAATATCATTCACCTCCTTAGGGTCAGGCAGATCAAAGTTATTAAAAGAAAACTATCCTTTATATAATCTAATGGGTTAACTTTTGTATCAGTTATCTTTTTGGCAAGAGATGCACCAACATTTGAAAAGAAGTCATTAAGCCTACAAGCTATATCAAATGGATCAGTAAAAGTAGAATATCCATCTGTTAAGATTGAAGGAAATTGAGCGGAGGCGGTTTTTCTTTAAGTAACTGATTTATAATTTTCAAAAACTTTCAAAAAGCAGTGGCTACATGTCCACAGCGTCCCCAGTGTAAATGAGCCTCCCTCCCTGCTCCCTCCCTACAGGCTGAGCTGCTCCCTCCCTACAGGCTGAGCTGCTCCATGCTTACCGCTTCACCTCCACTCTCTTTCTGCTCACTTTCTCACTCGGCCCTGTCACTTTGTCACTCTGTTTCACTGTCTCACGCCTCCTCCTCTGCCTGGCAGTGGCTACAGCTCTTTTACTCCTTCAAGTGCCTGTGCCTGTGCCTGCTCTATGCAGGGTACCGCAGGTGATAAAGCTACTGCAGCCCCAGTAGCAAACATGAAGATGAATGATTTTTTTTGTGGCTCGTGATGATGCAAGAAACAGAGAGCAGAGGGGGTGGGGGCTACTAAGAGATGTGATTGGGCCAGCCCAATGTCAGTATAGAAAACTACCCAATGGGCCGCCGTCCGTGCTTTATGGGCCGATTGTTGGACCCATTTTAAAAAAAAAAACAGTTACTGTATATAAATAAATAATTTACGTTACACCAGCCCCAAAGGCTCGTCGGCCTTCTAGGCATTTGCCTGGTATGCCAGATTACCAATCCGGCCCTGGCTCCAAAGTGTTAATGAGACTATTATTAAAACGAATAATGTCGGTATTTGGTGATCGATAAATACTACCAATTACCATATTTTTGTTATTTTTGTAAGACAAAATTTCGATGAAGACCGATTCAACCTCTTCATCAGAATTTAGAAAGGTCCTGTCTATTAACAAATACAAAGTTTTGATGAACAAAACTCCTCCTCCTCCAGACCGGGACTGTCTGCTGATGAAGTGAATAGAGTTATATGATGGCAATTCGTAAAAGCCTAGGCCTTTAGAATCTTCGGTGAGCCATGTTTCAGTAAGAGCAATTATAGAACTCATATTGATTCGATTTAATGAAGATAAAAAATTTACCAACTGATCATAATTTTTAGGGAGAGTGCGAATGTGCAAAGTGCAAAACTTAAAATAAATTGCAATCAACTGGAAATGAATCCATAAAGCAGTTAAATTGGGGTTCACTGTAGTATTCACAAGAATATGAATTGTTAGTAGCTGAAAAGTCAGAAAATTTATCATGGCAATCAATTTCATGTCTGTTGAGTTCAAATGGATTAAATAACATACTATCATCAACTGTAAACCTTTGTTTTGTAATAAGACTGACAGACAGACATACACTAAATTCATCATCATTAAGTGAATAGAAAGGAGGAGGAGAACTGAGGCACAATTTTCACAAATCCATGACATCCAAATGTCAGCTGTCATTTTAGTCACTGGTGTGCATTTTAAATGACAAAGGGAACAGTCAATGCCTGAGCCCACAGATTTTTGGTATTTTAAACATATATATTTCTGACTCATGTAAATTTGTGACAAGCAAAGTGTGTAAAATAGTTTCATAGACGCTCTCACTCTAAACTGTAGGGAAATCACTTCCTTATTCCCTAGGTTTTGTAGAGGGACGGTGAGTAATCCGCTTATCATTTCTCAGGTAAGCAATGTCTCCTCTGTTTCTGGCCTCTTTCATTGCTGGGGTCAGATCCTTGCATTTCAGCCAAAAAGCTTCCGAGAAGTCTTCGTTCACAAAAGTTTTTGTCCCTTTGAGGTACTTAGCTTTCTCGAGAACAGCTAACCTGTCCTTATGGCTGAGAAACTTAACCACTATTGGCCTTGGTTTTTCTCCCTGGCCAGGTGGTTTCTGCTTGTCGTCAAATTTCAATTTTTCTGAGATGGTTTTTCTGATCTTTTCCTCCGAGTCGGCCCACTTCTCATGGACAGTCTCTGTAATTCCGTCGAAGATCAAGTTGTTACAGTAAGACTGATTCTCCAAGTAATCAACTTTAGCTTTCATGTTGTTAAGGCTTGAGCTGATTGTTTTAATCACCATACTGACCATACCACTATACCCAAACTGAGTGGCGCAAAGCAAGGAAGCCAGGAGTCACAAGGAAAGGAGACATGTTAGGAAAGAGGTAAAAATAGGTTAACTATCTATCAAGAAATTAAATTATAATGAAGGCACAGTGCTAGCATAGTTGCGAAGCTGATTTTGAGATGATAAAAATCAGATTGAAGAACGTTATTTCACTAACTATATAATGTTAGTTAGGTCTGATACTAATATTGCTAGCTAATATTGATTCAACATCTGTCAAGGAAAACATTGTAAGGTTACTTTGAATCTCACAGAAATGAAGAGGAAAGGTAGCCTATGTAGTTTTTTCTCACCAAAGAGAAAGGTGAGAGAAATAGAAAATGAACAACTGAGCAAGGTAGACGGAGAGGGTGAGGTGGAAGGAGAGAGAAAAGATGTGGAAGAAAACGTGACAGAGATAGACTACAATGCCAAGCCGACCAGGGACAGGAGGAGGTGGGAGAACGCCACAGGGGTGAAGATATGGAGGGAGAGCATCACCAAGATGAGGATGGAGAAAGCGAGAGACAATATAACGTGCAGGGCTCAACCAGTGA
>NC_060163.1:16990779-17007930 GCF_021292245.1 Micropterus dolomieu
GGCTCGTCGGCCTTCTAGGCATTTGCCTGGTATGCCAGATTACCAATCCGGCCCTGGCTCCAAAGTGTTAATGAGACTATTATTAAAACGAATAATGTCGGTATTTGGTGATCGATAAATACTACCAATTACCATATTTTTGTTATTTTTGTAAGACAAAATTTCGATGAAGACCGATTCAACCTCTTCATCAGAATTTAGAAAGGTCCTGTCTATTAACAAATACAAAGTTTTGATGAACAAAACTCCTCCTCCTCCAGACCGGGACTGTCTGCTGATGAAGTGAATAGAGTTATATGATGGCAATTCGTAAAAGCCTAGGCCTTTAGAATCTTCGGTGAGCCATGTTTCAGTAAGAGCAATTATAGAACTCATATTGATTCGATTTAATGAAGATAAAAAATTTACCAACTGATCATAATTTTTAGGGAGAGTGCGAATGTGCAAAGTGCAAAACTTAAAATAAATTGCAATCAACTGGAAATGAATCCATAAAGCAGTTAAATTGGGGTTCACTGTAGTATTCACAAGAATATGAATTGTTAGTAGCTGAAAAGTCAGAAAATTTATCATGGCAATCAATTTCATGTCTGTTGAGTTCAAATGGATTAAATAACATACTATCATCAACTGTAAACCTTTGTTTTGTAATAAGACTGACAGACAGACATACACTAAATTCATCATCATTAAGTGAATAGAAAGGAGGAGGAGAACTGAGGCACAATTTTCACAAATCCATGACATCCAAATGTCAGCTGTCATTTTAGTCACTGGTGTGCATTTTAAATGACAAAGGGAACAGTCAATGCCTGAGCCCACAGATTTTTGGTATTTTAAACATATATATTTCTGACTCATGTAAATTTGTGACAAGCAAAGTGTGTAAAATAGTTTCATAGACGCTCTCACTCTAAACTGTAGGGAAATCACTTCCTTATTCCCTAGGTTTTGTAGAGGGACGGTGAGTAATCCGCTTATCATTTCTCAGGTAAGCAATGTCTCCTCTGTTTCTGGCCTCTTTCATTGCTGGGGTCAGATCCTTGCATTTCAGCCAAAAAGCTTCCGAGAAGTCTTCGTTCACAAAAGTTTTTGTCCCTTTGAGGTACTTAGCTTTCTCGAGAACAGCTAACCTGTCCTTATGGCTGAGAAACTTAACCACTATTGGCCTTGGTTTTTCTCCCTGGCCAGGTGGTTTCTGCTTGTCGTCAAATTTCAATTTTTCTGAGATGGTTTTTCTGATCTTTTCCTCCGAGTCGGCCCACTTCTCATGGACAGTCTCTGTAATTCCGTCGAAGATCAAGTTGTTACAGTAAGACTGATTCTCCAAGTAATCAACTTTAGCTTTCATGTTGTTAAGGCTTGAGCTGATTGTTTTAATCACCATACTGACCATACCACTATACCCAAACTGAGTGGCGCAAAGCAAGGAAGCCAGGAGTCACAAGGAAAGGAGACATGTTAGGAAAGAGGTAAAAATAGGTTAACTATCTATCAAGAAATTAAATTATAATGAAGGCACAGTGCTAGCATAGTTGCGAAGCTGATTTTGAGATGATAAAAATCAGATTGAAGAACGTTATTTCACTAACTATATAATGTTAGTTAGGTCTGATACTAATATTGCTAGCTAATATTGATTCAACATCTGTCAAGGAAAACATTGTAAGGTTACTTTGAATCTCACAGAAATGAAGAGGAAAGGTAGCCTATGTAGTTTTTTCTCACCAAAGAGAAAGGTGAGAGAAATAGAAAATGAACAACTGAGCAAGGTAGACGGAGAGGGTGAGGTGGAAGGAGAGAGAAAAGATGTGGAAGAAAACGTGACAGAGATAGACTACAATGCCAAGCCGACCAGGGACAGGAGGAGGTTGGAGAACGCCACAGGGGTGAAGATATGGAGGGAGAGCATCACCAAGATGAGGATGGAGAAAGCGAGAGACAATATAACGTGCAGGGCTCAACCAGTGAAAGGGAAAGGAGAGTGCCTGGTCCACATGGTATGGAAATTGTTGCTGCATAGTATACTAAATTACATATGAATAAGAACAACAAATGACAAAGACAGACATTTTGCTATAAGGTGTATTTAAGAGACATTGCTTAGACTTCAAATAAATATAAATATTCATGCTTGCTTAAATATGAATAATTGGGGAAACTTGTCATTGTGAAAGTGTGATGAGATGGGGAGATGCGCGAGAGTTTCCCTAAGACCCTCCAGGGAGGAGCCAGAAGAAGCTTCCGCAGCAACTGGTACAAATCTCATCGCTGGTTGGAATACTCGCAATCAAAATCTGCAGCTTAATGTTTTGCTTGTAGGCATTTTTCCCTCCCCGATGCTCCAAGGACTGTTTTCACCTCATTCGAGTGTTATCGTAACTGTAAAAAGGCTACAATGAAAGTAGTTTCTGTTCTCATGCCAGATCTGAAGGCCATGTAAAAGCAATGTTCGCATGGACAGAGAACAAGAAAAATTATGGATAAAAATACCTCAATGTTTGGACTAATGGATGAGCAAAAAAGAAGCAGTGGGCTGAAAATCAATACTACATTAAAAGAGTAGCTGAAATTTTGCCACAGAAAACATAATACAGCGAGGTCACAGGGAGTCTCTCGACTCAGAAAAAAGGGGTGTTTTTCTGTCAGTGTTAGACTTGCTGGGTAACCATAACCCCATAATTAAAAAAAGACTTGAACAACAAGCTAAAAATGCAAAATACAAGATTAAAACAATACAGAATGAAATACTTGAGTGCTTGGCTGCAATGGTCAAAGAGGAAATCATCCAGGAAGTTAAAACAAGCAAGCAGTTTTCAGTTAGTTGTAAGTAAATAAGTTGAACTTAGTTATAGTAGATGCTGTAAAAAGTGTGGCAGATGCAGGAAACTTCTTCTCATTATTGTAATAACTATATGTATTCAAAGAGCTGTATAGCAAGAGGGATATTGACTCAAATTGATCTGAATTTTGCTGGATCTCTTGTTCTGTTCAGAAAGGTCCTGAGTGACTCCAATATTTATCAGACATGCTCCAGTCTAAAACAGTGGACTATGCTAAGGCTGTTGAACTTATTGAAGCACTTAAAGAGACTCTGGTCCAGTACCGTAGTCAAGCCTTTTTTGAGGAAATATGGAATGAAACACTTGATTTATGTCAACAAAGTAACATTGATACAACTCAGCGAAAACCAAAGAGGCGAAGACAGACAACAAAGATGCTTCAGGATACTATTATCCACTCCACCTTGGGACAGCATGTAGTTCCAGACAGCAAACAAACTTTTTGTGTCTCTGTGTACTATCCATTTCTGCATAACATGATTGGTGAAATAGGAAGAAGAAACACAAATTGTAACATAGGGTGTCCAGGCACTAAATCCGTCAAGTACAACTTTTTTGAGAGAGGAGGCTGTTCTGTTATTGGCTGAAGCTTATGATTCAAATATTGAGGATCTCAAACACGAGTTACATCAGACGAGGAGTACTAGACAGAAAAAAGGGGAAAATTAGAGTTCTACCACTCTAATGGAGTCCATACCAGGATGTGTTTTATGAGTTGTTCAGGTTACATAAAATAGTGTTTGTTTTATCTGTGAGCAATGCATCCTGTAAACAAAGTTTTTCATCTCTCAGGCTCATAAAGACTTATTTGTGGTCAATGACAGAAAAGAGACTTTCGAGTTTGGCTGTACTCAGCATTGAATCAAAACACACAAAGGCATTAGCTGTTAGAATGATGACCTCAACAGAATCTGTACTTTAAATTTCTGTAATTATATCTTTGTTTTGGCAACTGAGAAAATCTGAAATCACCTTTAATAAAACCAAAAGTGTGAGAAACAAAGTTTAAAATGTGACCCTGGTGTAAATGTTGTAAATCCTGCTAAACAGGAAGGAGTGTTGTTATTGTTGTTGTTTTTTAATGTTTCTTCTTTTGTATATACAGTATTTTTTACATTTTTTTGAGCAGTGTATATGAGAACAAAAAAAAAATCTCACATATAATTTTTATTTTGTGTGCAAGTCAATTTCAGCTAATAATATTGATTTCATGATATATCTGTCTGGCTCTACCCTCAAGGCTTGTGATATATTTGCTTTTTTTCAACCTGTTCACATCCTTGCTTGTGTACTTTGTGTGTAGCTGGAGGATTAAAAAGTAAAACAATTAGGAAGCAGATTCAGGGTCAAATCATCCCCGTGTAAACAAAGGAATCTCTTCCTTGACACTTTCCAATTCTGCACAAACATAACTAAATGAGTCGAGACACGAGGAGGTTGATTCTTTTTTATGTTGAAGTCACAGCAGTGAGAGCTGCAGCTGTGCCATCACTTCAAAACTTTCCGTCATTGCTGTTGTCTGCTGCTGAACTTCCTTTACATCTCAATATACTGTTCCCCACCAAACAATGGATAAAGGTAGGGACGTTTCCTTTTGCACTTATGCGAATGTGTTTTTTTATCCGAATCGAGGGTCTAAAGACAGGGGGTGTATACTGTACAGATTGTAAAGCCCCCTGAAGCAAATTTGTAATTTGTGATATTGGGATATATAAATAAAAATGCACTTCATTTGATTGGACTTACACAGGTGTTGTTCAGAGTCGTTTACATTGATGTTTTCTCTGACCCCCTGACAGGAAGTCAGATCAACCAACCACATTTGAGCGCGTTGATCTGAAGTGCACACCTATGTTACCAAATCTCAACAATGTGTTGTGCAAATCTGCTCGTCAAGTAAGCTGATTTGTTAATCCAACTCTGTTTAGGAGGCGGGTTCAAAACAGAAAAGAAAAAGTATGTAAACATTACACTCAAACTCTACACTAGTGTAAAACAAACAGCCACGTCTATGAACAACCCCCAAATGTGTTTGCCCACATGAAGCCTGGAGAGTACCAGCCTTTGTTGAGATTTGAGAGGGGTGAGCATCGGCCCTTCTTCAAGCCTCTGACCTACTACCCATAGCACTCTTCTCTGTGTAGGTATAGCACATTTCTAGCTTTAATTGGATCTCACAAAGCATAGAATATGTGAGGTATAGCCACAGAAAAAAGGTTTCTTTGAACACACAAACACGTCCACTCCTAAAAGCATAATAAGACACTTGTGCAAATATATAATACCTAGCATCTTGTGTGCTCTTTTGGAAGAGTACTGCCTTCTCATTTTCAATGGGAAGACAATGCCCTGGTATCTCTCAATGGCAATGCAGGTCATTGTGAGGATGCCTGTCACTATGGCTGTAGTCTGTACAAAGGGAACTGTCTTGCAAACCAGGACCCCTGCATTAAAAACAGAGGGATGAAACAATGAGATACTGAGAAACAGAAGCAGAAAACATGCATTTCTATTAAAGTTAACATCACTCCCTTTGTTTGAACAGACTGGAAATGGGGGTGAGCTATTCCTCATCCTTTTCATCTGCCTGTGGGGTTTCATTGAGAAAACGACCATCTCTGATTACACTTGAATAGGTACTCACACATATTTCACAGCTAATGAAGCACAGAGCTGAAACCTAGGTGAAATCTCATGCACTGTAAGGCCCACATTTTAAGTCTACCCTGCTTCACTCTTAACTAATTGTGACCATATTTTAATAGGAGCATCTGCTTTTAGCTGAATTTCTATTGCTATGATACACTGAATGTCAGCTGTTGGTTACATTTCTTTGAGATGTCCTCATTGGTATTGGACACGGTCACAGTGTTGTGAATTTTTAAATAAAATGATATCCTGTCAAAGACGTGGCATTTGAGCTCTTTGCTGCTTTTTAAAGGCTGTAAAAGAGTTGTTATATATTGTCAAGCCTTTAAATTTTGTGCAATGCAATAATTTACAACAGTAACATAACAATTCATTATATGTCACAGCTTCAAAAGCTCAATCAACAACAGTATTACAAAGCATTGTATTAGGTTATAATTACAACTCTCATTCATTATCATTTGTTGTGAAGTTTCTGTTGGCCAATGCAAAAGCTAGAGTGTATCTTGCACAGCCTGTAATATTCCAGTGCTCATGAGTTAACATTGTGCATGTGGCAGTCGTCAATGCACCCATTGCATCTGTGTAGAAATGTTTTATAATTTTTCTCTGAATAGCCTATACTGTATTTTCCACATTACCTCCTCTCCTCACCTCAAAGTCTCAGTCCCTTCAGGTTTGTGACTAAAAATAAATAGCCTGTGTTTACTACTGAACCCTTGAGGAGACAGGAGAGGTGTCTGTCATTGAGAGCTATTGCTGCAATAATTTGGGTTCTCTTTGAAAGGTCATTTCTGGAAGGGATCAATGTTTTGTTTGCTTGCTGGCTGCCATAATTTGCGTTGTTTTCTTGCTTTTACATATTTGTTTGGCATGGCATGGTCCCACTGCTGTATTTAGTTTCATTCATTGTTCAGCAGGCCTACTTAATAGTTATTGTGCTCAATAGCTTATCTAGAGTATATGACTACATCAACTTTTATTTCACTTTAATATCATTATTCACTCAGTTAAACTGATGCATGGTACAATAAGACTGTATAGGACCAATTCAACAAGAATTTGCAAACATTTAGGTAGATATATTTCATATTATGCTTTTCTTATTTTCCACACTACATAGAGAAAGATTCCAAATTGTTCGAGATACTGATTCTCATGCCTGACATGGTCTTAAAAAGTATGAAGTAGACTATAAGTTTAGAGGTTAAAAACTCACCCCCGAACCATTCAGAGGAGATGTTCTGCAGCAAAGTAAAAGGTATGCAGAAGAAAGTGATGAGCAGGTCGCTGACCGCCAAAGAGCAAATAAAAATATCTGTCGCCGTGTGTATCGCCCGTTTCTTCAAAACTATGTAGATGACCAAACTATTTCCAGCCAGAGCCATGACGAAAATAACCATATATACGATCACGAAGGTGGTCTTTGCGCTTGACGGTAACTCGGGGATGTAGACGAGCGGCTGGATGTTGTAAGTGTTGATAAACTCCTGGCGGCTCAGGTTGTAGTACTGAAGCATCTCCTGCAGCACTTGAGGAGTTATTTTGGTGGACCCCTGCCCCGAATCTGTCGAGGCTGCTGCCATCCTGACGTGTCTTCAATCCTGAGAGGGACTTGCTTGCAAGAAGGTGAATCAATCTGTGAATGTTCAGAGCCGAAACCTGTCTTTATAACCCACAAGTGCGTCTGGATGTTGCGCCGCCTCCTTCACCCTGCAGAACGTGCTGCAGCAGCAGCTGTTGCTCTGTGTGTGTGTGTGTGTGTGTGTGTGTGTGTAAGTGAGAGAGGGAGAGAGAGAGAGAGAGAGAGAGAGAGAGAGTGCTACTCATCTGACTCTGTAGCAGATACTGTTACAGACCAGGGGAAGCTTGTTAATTAGGGCGACCGGGCGACGCACCGCCAAGCCGGGAAAAAGGCAGGAGATTTTTCTCACACTTTCTACCACACTGTTACTTAGCTGTGACTGTTTTTGACAGTTTGTCTCTGAATATCGCTGTCCAATCAGCGTAAAGTCGTGTTCCGTGGAGTCCCGCCTCTTTTGGGGCGAATTCAGTCTGGCTGTAAATCGCCCAGATCTCTCTCATAGACTTTCATGTAAAGGCAGTTTTTTTCGAGCTGCGGCCGCTGCAATGCAATCTGTATGGGTTCCTGGAGGGCTCGCACTTACGTGTTTACGTCATGCGCCCAGCAGCAGAGCTACGCTTCTGCCACCTGAAAACCACTCGGCAGTCCTCCAGCTTGTTGCTCTCACTACGAGCAGCTGCTGTAGAAAACGTACGTTCAGGCTGAAAATTCAACCGTGGTGTCTGAAGATGCAGCAACTTTACCAGCGGTGAGTAAGACACAGTATAAATAATACATGTAATTTGTTAAGCTGTGAGGGGAGGAAAGCTAGCCACTAGGCTAATTTATGCTCAGTAAAATGCCAGAGGCTAAGCTAATAATCTTGATAGTTATTATTAATTTAAAGTTAGCTGCACTTAACCATTAACAATTATTTGATGTGTTGTTTTTTTCTTTTATTGCCAGAAACCAAAGAAGAATAAGGAGGTAACGTTAGCATGATGTGGCCACCACTGGCATCTTGTCAGAGGAGGGTAAAAAGAAGAAGAAGTAGGAAAGCAACAAAGAAAATAAACCAAAAATAATAGAATATACCTTTCATATTTCCCCTTACACGCCTTGACACAGAATGAGAATGTAAGAACAGCACATAGTTCGTTGTTACTGTGTGATTATAGAGTACAGGAGAACAGTGGATACTTTAATACAGCCCACAGTCCTAATAATACTGTGTATCTACAGGATAACAAGTGGATTTTTTACTACTCTCTGCTTACCTTATTAGTCTCGTGTAATGTGTGTAACTTAAAGAATGAAAATTAATACTGTGCTCCTCTGTACCCCATTAAGCATTTAAGATTAGCTATGTTTGATCCACCTTCATATACAGCATATGTGACATTATTACATAACTGTAGCCTATTACTTGAGAGGGGTCCCTTAGCTGCAACACAAGATTAATTGTAAATAATTTTATTCATTGCACATCATCAGCCAAGTCCCACTGTGCTTTATTCTGGATTTATTGTTCCTAAATAAAAGGTTTGTCACAGCTAAATCAGATGATTGTGACAGTCATTCTTTTTTTCAATATTGCTAAAGTAGTTGCCTTTACATCCAAAGGTCTAAAGATCTGTTGATCTTCACTGTGGACTGTTCATTCATTGTAGACATTGACAATGAACATAAGGATGCGAATTGGAGCTTTAAATTTATCATCTAGATGAGTGGTTGAACCTTTTAGGAAGTTGTGACCCCTTAATTAAAGAATAATGCAACAGTTATTCCTCTCACAAAAAAAAATCACGAATTCATAAGCAATAAAATGCACCACTGCTCAATTTATTACACTCAGGGGTTTTGCTGGTGCAGCCTTATGTGGTCTGGTATGACCAGTAGCTTTGTGGCTAATTAGCTAATTTGGTAAAGTACTTGAAAACTGTAAGTAGCAGCAGCTACTCAGCAGCAAAAGTAACATTACTAAGTTATGTCACTCCATTAGCTATGTTTCATTCATTTAAATTGAAACGACCCTGGATCTGCAAAGGGCCCAGACAGACATGCAAAAATTTAATAATTCACCCACTCTTAAAGTAACTACTACTCACTCAATGTGCATAGGCATGGACACTGAAGGTGAGGGTGCTAAAGGGGGTTGCACTACCCCCTAGAAACTTTATAAAAACCATCAATTTATACAAAAAATAGTGTGATGCAGACTCAGAGGTGAGAGAGGGCTTATGGACAGAAATGTGAGATTAAAAACGTTCTTCGATCATGAAGCTTATGTTCCTCTGCAGTTCTGTGGTTTATCAGTGAAGTGTCTGAACTACACTGCAGACTGCAGTCTATGTTAACAGTGATAGACAGATAGATCCACGTTACACTTGTCTCCTCTAACATCTCCTCACTGCGCTGTATCATTATGAGCTATGATGAACTATGATAAATCTCTTTCTCTCGTCCAGGTGCTGTCTCTCCCTCTTCATCTCCTTGCAAAATGTCCCACATTAGTTCCTGTTGTTGACTGTGTAGTTGCCGTGGCTGCTTTGACTTACAGTATGTTGATGCGGAGCTGTTGTCTGCTGAGGTGTAAAATGTTGTCAAATTCTGGTAAATTCTTGTTAATAACTATTAGATATAAATTATCCTGGCCATTCAAATGAATACAAAAACATGACTATTGTGTACCATTTAGTATGACGTTGTTATACAGACTGACCTCTCGCCGTCCCTACAGGGGATATGGTTTTGGTTGACACACTTTTTACTCTCTGACATAATTTATGTTAGAGTATTCCATGAATGAAATATTAGGGTCTCAGTTAAAATAAATATGTTTTAATGTATGCAAATGTTTTCTAAAATTTAATTCATGATTTAAGTCATATTGTGCATTTGTGCCAATCAACCTCATCACACGGTTGGGTAGGGCTTCACATTTGCTCAGATTCTTAAGGACGACCCTGCGTTACTTATTATTTTACTTTCGTTATCCAGCCCCAGCTCTGTTAAAAGGTGCCTTTAGAGAACTCCAAGGCCTCCACATCTGCAGCTGTATTTTTGTCTGGGTGGAAATAGAAGAGGGAGAGAGAGAGAGAGAGAGAGATGTAGGGCTTATACTCGTTGTACAGTGCCAGAAACAGATTGTGGTAATGAGAAGGGCAAAAAGTTGAACATTATCATGAATTGGGAGAAATAAGGGAGAATTGTGGCAGTGGGAGGGAACAGTGAGAGGGCAATGAAAAATGTGACTGTCCTTGGGCAAGACCAAGCAGCAACCTCCGGGTTTGAAAAGTGAAACCAATGAAGAAGTGCCTTAAACCTATTCTGTGTAATGGCCTGCGGTATGTATCACACAATTTTAAAATTGCGAACCCTCATAACAGGTTGCATATGTCTCTGCATGGTTGTGAGTTCAACCAATGAAAGATTAAAGAAAGTGCAGCAGAGGAATAAATGCTAGGTTGTAATTTGTCAGATATAAAAAGCTTTAACATCATTGTAAACTGCAATTTGTTTCAATCCATAAATGCCACAGAGGAGTGTCATTCCACTTCCCTGCGTCATATAAAATGGGATGCTTAAAAGAAATTATTGCATACATTTGTGGGATTTCCTCTAACATGATTATTTGCCTTTGATTTCAATGTACCTTTAAAGACTATTGTGTGACTCATCCCAGTAATTTAAACAGACTGAGAAGTGCAGTTAAAAGAAACGTCAAACTCCAGAGTGACTACATTAATAGATTTCAAAGTACACATTTGTCAGACACTCTTTTCAAAGTTGAGGTTGAAAATGTGCAAGACATCCTTCATGTAACTCCCAAGGTTTAGGAGGACAAATACATCCAATCAGTCTTTCATTCAACAACATACACGACATAGAAGCTGACCCAAGTAGAGCCTTAGGGCCCGTGTCCACCAAAGCGTTTTTGCCAGCTGAAAACGCCACCTGCTGTTCTGAAAACGCCTAGCTGGGAGCGCCAGGGTGCTTTTTGGAGGCGCAGTGTTTTTTTTTCGAGACGCTGTGGTTGCTATGATACATAATTTCCGTGGAGGCAATGTGCTGCAAGTAGGGTAGCCTACTTAGTTTTACCACAAAGTATGTAGGCCAACTTGCTCTGCATGAAGAGAAGGCTGAAATATGAGAGCACAGTATGTGGATTCATGAGATTTTGCGGGCGAGGAAACACCTCGGCGAGTAGGTACATCGTTTCGTTCAAGATCGGATGTGCTCGGTTGAAAGTTGAACATTTTTCAACTCTCGGCGACCGAGAAAAAATATGCAATTATTTAGTAATAAATAGGACTGATAAGAGCATCGATAAAGAACTGAACCAATAAGGATTACCTATACAAATGTGTCAATAAAATCCTAGTGATCCCAACTCGTGAGAAAATGTCCAGGCCATCTCTGTGTCCTGGTTATAAAATCCGGCCCAATCGAATCTGTAATTGAATAACCCTGGTCTGCAGTGATCATAGTAATATATCTTCCTTGCGATGAAATTAAACTGAATGCAGAATTGTAGACAATATTTTGTCTTTTTAATCCATGTTTCCATTGCATGGGTAGCCTTTGGAGATTGCTGGAAATTGAAAATTAAGGAGTCCCCCTCCTTAAAGGGTAAATTATTATCATAACAATTTAATAATGCATTGCATTTAAACAGAACTTTTCATACACAAAAAGCAATAACAGTAGCCTTCTGGTCATAACAGGCTGGACACGCACACTGAAAAACGGGAGACTGGTCACCTGTTAGATTTATTAAATTATATTTAGTGTATTTTACTAAAGGGTTTTATGTTC
The DNA here is from genome assembly GCF_021292245.1 of Micropterus dolomieu. Lineage (NCBI taxonomy): Eukaryota > Metazoa > Chordata > Actinopteri > Centrarchiformes > Centrarchidae > Micropterus > Micropterus dolomieu. The sequence goes on from NC_060163.1 coordinate 17,002,654, forward strand.
TTTAGTAAAACGTGACAGCATTGTGTAGACTGCACATTATATTCAGAAAGCATATGCGAACATATTTAGCTCATGTTGGGATTAAGTAAGTCAATCAAGTGAATGTATCAGTTGTCATTTTATCTCGTGATATCCACACATGGGTACAATTGCATTTCGGGAAGAAGAAAGAAAAGGCCGCGCTTTTTTCCACGTTCCAACCGCGTGCACTCTTCCAGCTCAACTCGCCCATGGGTCTATTCCACCATCGCTCGTCTCAACTCTGTAAGTATGCTTTGCAAAGACCCTTTTGGTAACAGCAATGAAATAATGTGGGATCCCCATTTTCGAAGAGAGGGTATGAAAAAAGCAGAATTTACAAGATGAAAGTGGGACTAATGCGGGGGACCGCTTTGATCTTGACAAATGGTTGCATAGCTCAGAGTAACTTTACCAGAAACTTAAGAGAGAAACAGAGATGTGCATCATGTAATTTACAGACAGAATAAAATAATAATTGGACAAACAAAGAGCTTTGTTGCAGCAAAACTGAAATTGGTGATTTTTGGAACAAAAAGGTTTTGGTGAGTTTTATTTTGTTTTTGTCGAATTTGAGTGTGAGTGTGTTTTAACCATGAGCGAACAGGTAACAATAACTAAAGTTAAAGTAATTTGAGCTAACGTTAGTCCCAGTTCTGGAAGCCAGAGATGCTCGATTTCAGAAAGTGCACAGCTGTATTTTCCTGCTTTTACTGGGTAATTGCTTTAACCTTATACAGCAAATTAGTAACTGTAATAGAAATTTTTAAAAAAACTTTGTGGGGGGGGGGGGGGGGGGGGGGGGATCTTAGTAGTTCATCTTAAACAAGAAAGAAGAGTTTAACTTGAAAGGCTCATGGTTTCTTGTCTAGATTTTAATTATTTCATGGCAACATGAATTTATGTTGTTGCTCTTTGTTGTTGCAGATGGACACTAAACTCACACTCTGGAGGCAGCTCTTTCACTGAGGGCTCACGTTTTTGTGGTTAGTAATGTTTACATTTTTTGCCACACTTTTGACAGGGCAGGGATCTGCAGTAGGCTATTCAGTGTTCTTCTCTTTCTCTCTGCCAAATATACGTTGGCAACCATTAATAAGTCTGTGTTGAGAAGCCTATGTTGGCATTAGGTTGGCAGAGGTAGGCAGAGTACCCAAAATCTGTAATCAAGTAAATGTGGTAGTGAAAATAACTATTTGAGTTAAGCTTAATATATACTTCTGCATACAGTTAAATAACAAACAAACACTAGGGACTAACACTAAATTAATATTATAGTCCTTAGTAAGCCGGTAAATATTAATCAAAAAGTGTTGTAATTGTCTCTTATACTTTATGAATAGGCAAACAATTCAAACAAACCTATGTATTATGTTCATTGCTAGTCAATTGATGATGAAATGTCTTTACCTTTGCATTCAAATATAACAGCCATGTGTAACTTGGAATAGCTTTGTGTTAAAATACAGCCATGTGCTTTGTTTTATTCTTTAAGGATGACATTGATGCTGGACGGGAATGTGTCATCAAAGGACTCTGCATCTACCTCAATGAGGATCCTTATCATGTTGTGCAGGAGTATGTGGTGAGTGTATATAGAAGTAATAGTGTTATAGTGTAACATTGTTAGGTGCCGATCAGACAGTACTGCCCTTTTTGTTGAAGCCTACTATAGAAAAAAAAAGAAGAGCAATATCCTGCTCATGTTGGTTGCTTTCCATCCACTGAATTAGCTGTCCTTAGTTTAACCATAATTTTGTTATTTAGTGAACTTGCAGATCTCCAAAAACATCTACATAAAAATAAATGGATGGGCAGAGAGAACTTGCTCTGGCTAGTCTCCCCTCCATGATTATGGTTTTCGCTAGAGTTCAAGTACCCAAAATGTACCTTTTTTTTAAAAGTACTTCACGTCTCTGTTTTTTGTCTCTGTAATAACAAATACACTGTAATTTCAGTTAATCAAACAAACATTATAAAACATTAGTGTACCTGCTATTTCTGTATGCAAACGTACATATGCCAGAGGGCTTTGGGTCTTTATAACTAGGGGTGTGACGAGACACGAAATTGGGTTCACAAGATCGAGACGAGAGTTTGACACTGCTTTTAAGAGATCTTCAATGCTGAATTATATGAAGATTTTGAACATTAATTTATTTCCTACAATCTATGGTAAAAATGTTTTTATTTATGTAAAGGGTAACACAAAATTCTGGTGACAGGGAACAATTCAAACAAAATAGAATATAATGCAGTGAGGCTCTCAGGCATTATGTAGTGCTTTGAGTTATGTTTTCTCCTGTTGTGCAACTTTGCTCAAGTAATATCATTCCTTCTGAGTAAACACACATGCGGGCATGACTTTGCTGCATTTCTGCTCACATTCACAATTTTCTGCACATTTAAAATCTCCCCACATTGCTGTGTTCTCTATGAAGTTGAGAAGAAAGTCGTAATAATACTTGGGCTGGATCCAAATATTCGATCGTTGGGTATGTCTTCGATTTTCAATATTGAGACTCGAATATTACGGGGGGGGTTTTCGCACACATGACCTCTGCTCATAACAGTTTAAGTAATGCTCCAGTTCACATTAAAGGGGAAACAAAATGCTGAAGCCCTCAGCTGTGTGGGAGCACTTGAAAGAACATTTAGTAGGCTATGATAAAAGTGAATTTTGCACAATAACGTGTTACTTTCCAATACAGGAATAGCGCTTATCCTGTCTGCTCTCCGCAGATGTTTAGGCTATTGAATGTGAGGCATCGCATAAATTATACAGTTTTATAAATTATACAGTCCTTGCTGAAAGTATCAATGACTACCCCATTAGAATATATTTTTAAACTACTCCTTCTCAGTGCTGTATTTTTAAGAACAAAAGTAATGTTGGAAGTAACTTTGTAGTTTAAAAGATGTCCTATGTCCTAATGAGGTCTGAGTTTAAATAATTTTCTCCTTTCTTTTCACCAGGAAATGGCTGAGACCCATTTCTTCAGTGCTGTACACGACACGTACATGACTACGGGAGGATCTTTGTTGTTAAAGACACTGTCAACAGCGAACCCTCTGCATCGGAATAGTCATCGAAGGTGGTGTGGTGGCACTTTGAGATCTTGAGAATGTAGCTATTGCGTCTGCAATGTTGTTTGGACTCTTTCATGCATTAAACAGGCAATACCCTACAAAGCTCCACTACCCTTGAGTTAATTCAAAAGATCATCATGGAGCTAGATGCAGGGGAACGGTCAAGAAAGCTTGAAAACTAAGCTCCACCAGTGAAGAGAGCTAATTGTTCTTGGCTCTTGGTTGGATTAGGACATGGCTGTTGGCAAACTAATAATCTCTACCTCTACATTCTTGGACTGAGTGGTGTTGCAGCCTGATTTTGCTATCACCAATTGAGTGTTATTCAAGATGTACAGTTTTGATTACTATACAGTACCAGGCACATTTAAATTTAACCATTGCATTTTAATGCGCTAATATATAATGCATTTTTCAAAAACCTTGAGCTTCCCCCAGGACATTTAATGTGTATATTTGGTTTTGTTTTTTTTTTTTTTGATGCAGATGTATTTTTGAAAAGCTCTGGCATGTTTTGGCCAAACTAAGCTACGTCTAGAAAGAGAGCGCATTATACATGCATTGGCGTCGTAAAACGGACTCTTATCCAGTTTTAATCCACTCTTTTTCGTTACATTTTTTTATATCCTTTTTATTTAACTTAAGTTTTTAAGTTAAGTTTTACATGGGTTAAGGATTTTAGTCATCCGACATGGATTTTAAGCTAGATGACCGTAAAAACGCAATCAACGCTACTGATCGCAACAAAGCTCCGGTGACTTTGCTAGCCGAGATAACTCTGCCCCATGAGGACTGCACACTCCTTAAAAAAGCGAACAAGAAGATTGCTGACCTTATGGAAGACATCCGATGACTTTCAGAGGAACTCAAAGAGAAAGATTCCCTGCTGACTGGCTTTATGTATGTGGCTTCAGTACAAGCCAAACAGATTGTTTCTCTTAGCGCAACCGCTAACATCCAGGACACCGTGTTATGGGACCCCTCTGGCCTTCCCAGGCTTTCCTCCTGCTCGACTCCGAAGCATCAGTCAACCTGGGCTGAAGTGGTGGTCCGTGGCTGCAAGAGAGGCTCGGATGGGGCTGCCTCTCCTCCGCACATCGGCCTCTCCAACCGCTATGCAGCCCTGTCTGACGACACTCTGGTCCAACCAGCGGATGCACCTGCGGCTTCGAGTCTCCCTGATACGGATCTCTTTCGGCGCACAGTGCCTGCCGACACTTCTGCATCTCCTCCACCGGCTACATCTCCTGCACTGGGCTGCCGGTCTGCCGCTGGGCCTGATCGGCAGCTGTCATCCCGGTCAAAAACCTCGGCTTCCCGACATAGGATCCTGAAGGAGGCTGTGCTCTACCCTGCACCATCGGGTAGCCCTTCTCTCAGGTCTGTTACTGCTGCTCCAACACAACACTCGGCAGCTCACACACTCCATCCTCAGTCCGCACGCAGTGTTGAAGCAGATTCTGCATAGTCCTGCTCTGGAACCCCATAACCGGCATCTCCTCGTCCTCTTTTCTCCCCAACCACACTAATAATTGGTGACTCCATAACCAGAAACATCCGTTTCTTTAACGCTCCCACTCACTGCTTCCCCGGTGCCACCACGGCTGACATTTTAAAAAAGGACCTAATGCCATCGCACCCGTCCTCCATCACAAGAGTGATAGTCCATGTCGGAACAAATGACACAGCTCTTCAGCAGTCTGAGCTGACAAAATCAGATTTTAACCGTCTTTTAAACTTTTTAAAGCAGTGTGGAAAGTCCGTTTTTATCTCTGGTCCCATTCCCACAGTTGGTCGCGGTGCTGGCCGCTTCAGTAGACTCCTTGGCCTCCACGACTGGCTCCAGTCCGCCTGCAGGGCTCATCGTGTGTGTTATGTGGATAATTTTAATATTTTCTGGCAAAAAATGCCTCTTTTTAAGACAGACTGATTTCACCCAAACAAACGGTGCTCAGAAATGTTAGCTGCGCACATACAGCATGCGGTGCGGTCCACACATGACTTACATGAATGACTAATCATTCATGCAACATACCTGGACACACCACCGCTCACTGAACAGATCTCTGCCTCACTGCCACAAACAACTGTCTCCACCTGCTGGCATGTAAAGCCGTCTGCTCCCAGCGCTGTTCCAAAGACTTCTATTCCTGTCATCATCACGCATAG
>NC_060163.1:17008030-17016475 GCF_021292245.1 Micropterus dolomieu
CTGTAAACAACTATGTCTCCTCATTCTGTCCAGTTAAATATGGTGTGCCTCAGGGGTCGGTCTTAGGACCCATTTTGTTTTCCTTGTATCTGCTTCCCCTTGGACATATTATCCATAAACATGGCATTTCTTTTCATATTTATGCTGATGACACACAAATATACTTGCCCGTCAGATCCACAGACCCTGGAATGCTGAGTTCACTTAACAACTGCCTTTGTGAAGTTAAAAAATGGATGTCAAATAATTTCCTCCAGCTGAACTCAGACAAAACAGAAATCCTGGTCATCGGGTCCCAGCAGATGGCAAATCAAATACTGCCATCTGCTGGTTCCCTAGTAAATCACATTAAGCCTGTGGCAAAGAACCTTGGTGTTTGGTTTGATAGTAATTAAAATTTCGAGCAGCACACCACAAAGCTTTTTCAATCATGTTTTTATCAACTTAGAAATATAGCAAAAATTCGATCTATGTTAACTTTTAAGGACACCGAGACCATTTTACACGCCTTCATCTCATCATGTCTGGATTATTGCAACAGCCTTTTCACCGGTTTAACCCAAAAATCTATTGACTCCAGACTGTCCAGAACTCAGCTGCCAGGCTTTTAACCAGAACAAAGAAATATGACCACATTACTCCTATTTTAGCTTCATTACACTGGCTCCCAGTATGTTTTAGAATTGACTTTAAAATTCTATTGATCACTTTTAAAGCTCTTCATGGCCTCTCGACTTGTTATATTTCTGAACTTTTAGTCCCATACACACCAGCATGTACCTTGAGATCCTCGGGCAGAGGTCTGTTGTTTGTTCCAGAGTCTCGACTGAAAACTAAAGGGGACAGAGCGTTTGCTGTCAGGGCCCCGAGGCTCTGGAACAGCCTGCACGAGGAATTCAGGTCGGCCGAGTCAGTGAACTCCTTTAAGTCCCTTCTTAAAACATACTTTTATAGCAGAGCCTTTCCCGATCTTATTTGACTTTATTTTATCCCTTTTATTTTATTGTATTTTACTAATTTTATATTTATCTTAAACGTGTATTTTAGTCTCTTCAGTGTTTTCATGCTTTTATCTTGTATTGTTTTTGTATTATTGTCTCTTGGGTATTATTGTCTTTACACTTGTTAAAGCACTTTGTAACTTGTTTTTGAAAAGTGCTCTACAAATAAAGATTATTATTATTATATTATTGTACTTAGTTTGATTAGCCCATGACTGTATACTTCTTTTGGGCTCTTAGCTACAGTATGCAGTACACCCCAGGAAGCACTGTTGAGGCCTGGTTTTAGTGCAACAAAGTATTACAGTTTTGATTACTGTCCAGTACTAGGCACATTTTACTAGTTCACTTGTTAATATTTATCATACATTGTTAACAAATTATGACATCCCCATGGCACAGTATGGTGAACTTTTAATTTTGGAAAATCAATGCCATTTCTTTCTAGCCACACAACTGTGCATTATATTCATTTGTGGAATAAAATTTCATAATTTAACGGGCTGATAGTTTTTAATGAAAATATATTGTCAGTGTTGGTAACAATGGTAAAGTGAGCTGTCAACGACAATATATTTGATAATTGTGTATTTCTTAACTAATTTGTTAGGGAAGTCCTTCAGGTCATGGTTATCCAAGGAAGGTTGAAATCAATGGCAGCTGGACTGGCTAAGGTTTTTTGAAGATGTTTCACTTCTCATCCAAGCGGCTTCTTCAGTTGTGGCTGAATGATAGTTCAGTCAGAACTAAAGAAGCCTATCAGAGGTATCAGCAGTAGTTATTATTATTTTTTGCTTAAAGGGACTATATGTAAGTTTTTGATTTTAAAAAATCAAATTTTCATTGCCTTATTGTCAATGGGCTCAAAACTCACTTAGAAATGAAGCACACGCCTGTTTTCTCCGTTGCTTGCATCAGCCACTATTCTGCTTTTAATGTGAGGTCTCCGGGTCGGATTCTGCCCTGTACGCGCTACTTACTGCGGTCTAATTGTTATAAAGTGTGACACAATCTCATTATAATATCCATTCCAGCTCACTAACCATTTCATTATCATCCAATACATGTAGCTGTGCTGACATTGCTGAGCCTCCGGAGACAGATTCACAGATAGTAAAGATGGTTAACGTTACTGAAAAGCAGCAGGCCATCTAACGATGTATCATGTCGGCTAAATGCAGTAAATGTAATGTTATCATGTAACGAGCATGGATTAGTTCAACCTACAGTTGATAAAACTATTACTTTGACGTTGCAGTGGGAGTTTACCTGAGTTTCCAGCTCTGTCTGTTCTCCCTGTCTGTCTATAGCTGCAGTCACTCAATATGTGGCTGGCGCTGCGCTGAATGAAAGGTGTTCCTGTGTTTATTGTGGTATTTCTGTATGAAAGTGGTTGTGTTTCGGATTATGCTCGCTTATGAGTTCAAGCAGGCACACGTACAAGCACACACCTGGTTGCAATCTTTGAACCGCACCGCTAGTGGCCGATGGAAACTCCATAATGCCCCTTAAAGGTACTTTTTTTGGACAGCGCAGAAGTTTCTTCTATTTACATTGCATTGCAGGTTTTCTTAAGCGCAAAGAAACCTTTTTCATAGCATTTTTATTTGTTAATTAACATTTCTTGGTGCAAGCTATTTTTTACAACATTTTTAACAAATGCTTTCAAAAAGTGGTGGCTACACGTCCTCTGTGTCCCCTGTGAAAATGACCCTCCCTCCCTGCTCCTTCCCGACAGTTTGAGCTACTCCATGCTTACCGCTCATAGACTGTATACTCCTTCAGGTGCCTGTACCTGCTCTACAAAGGGTACTGCAGCTGATGTTGAAGCTACTGCAGGCCTGGTAGCAAACAAATCGGTTATTTTCCATAGACTCGCGCATTTGGCGGCCTCCGTCTGAAGAATGTATTTTTTGGCCTGCAACGCAAGAAACAGAGAGCAGAGGGAGTGGGGGCTGGTAAGAGTTGGATTGTGACTCTGTTTAATTATCGCACCTACAAAGCTTACTTGCCAAACACCAACATAGGGTCACTGATGGTCAAAAAGGTTTTTTAGATTCCCCAAGAGCTTCTTATCTAAACAACACGGTTACATCTCTCATGTGCAACGGGATGTCGCAGGGTTGTGACGTCATTTGTGGGCTTACATGGAACCCTCCATGCAGGCTTTGGTTGGCTTCAAACTCTCACTTACCCCCTTGCATGCAGTGCCTTAAATGTTATTGGGGCGGCTGTGGCTCACGGGGTAGAGCAGTTATCCACTAACCGGAAGGTCTTTGGTTTGATCCCTGGCTCCCCCAATCTGCAAGTTGAAGTGCCTTGGGCAAGACACAGTGAACCCCAAATTGCTCCCGGTGGCTGTACCATCTGTGTGTGAATGTCATTTACGTTCTGATGTGCAGTTAACACCTTCGCCTCTGCCATTGGTGAATGCATGTGGGTGAATGTGACATAGTGTTGCTTTGAGTGGTAGTGAAGACTAGAAAGGTGCTATAAATACAGACCATTTACCATTATCAGCGAAATCAATTCTCAACTCATAGGGTGCCATGCATAGTCAGACTGGCCATAGTGAGCCTTGGGAGAAATCCTGGTGGGCTGGTTGCTCTGTGGGACAATTATACAAAACGAGCAAGAGAGATTGGGTGTCAGCTCACTTTGATTATGCACCAGCTACATTTGAAGGCTTGACAATATACAACAACTCTTCTACAACCTTTAAAAAACACCAACGAGTTCAATTTCCATGTCTGACTGGATTTCATTATATTTAACAATTAACAACATTGTAACCAAGTCTGATACCAGCAAGGATATTTCAAAAAAATGTTACAAAGGTCTGACATTCAGTGTAGGATAGCAATAGAAGGCCAGCTCAAAGCATGAGCTCCTATTACAGTTTTTATCGATTGCTTAAACACATTTCTCAAAACTCTAAACACAAATCCACAACTTCTTACCCAATTCCCCAAACATCCTATTTTCAGGTCAAAATGAAGCTTTCCTCTCAAAACCATTCAATCTTGCTGAAAAACCATACTTTGCCTTCAGACATAACACATAAGCCCCCCAAAACACACACTACAACACAGTCTTACACACTGGTGAGATAAATTCAAAACAATACTACAAAAACTGGTTATTAGTAATGTTGCTTGTGGTTCTCCTCCTCAAAACCTTTTCACATGATGAACAGAAACACATTTTTTATTCCTTAGTGTGCTGTACAGTACAGTAAAGTACAAGACACCAAACAACAAATCATTCTGCCCAGCGTCCTGTCTTTGGTCAGGCCAGAGATTCTTGTTCTCCACCTCCTCCTCCGCCCTCATTGTCATGATTAGTGGTGTGGAGGCAGGTTGGAGGACCCAAACGCAGGACACAGAGCGGAGCAGGTATAGTTCAACAGGGGTTTACTGAGGGAAAACAAACTAAAGGCGAGCACACTTACGGACAGAGTGGGTGGTTAACAGAGTCCAAAAAACAAGGTGATCCTAACAGAAATCCAAAGGTACAGGGAGACAAGACAAGCAAGACTGGTTACAGGCAGGCAGAGAGTACACGCACGACAGACTGGGGGCTAACATGAACAATGACCAGACAAAGACAAGACAGAAACACCAGGTATATATACACAGGGACTAACGAGCAGGGCGGGAGCAACACAGGTGACGACATGAGACAACACAGAAACGCACACATGTTACAAAATATCAGAACACAGAACTATAACACAGTACAGAGCTTAACAGAGAACACAAGACCCGTAGTAAACACTAAAGACATGAACTAAAGTACAAGACTAAGAACATGACATGGAATCAAAGACCAACTAAATAACAGATAATGAACTGACCACACAATAACTCAGAGGAACTCAAAACACAACAGACTATATAGCAGATACTGGACACTAGACAGGACAGAACCCAAAACTCAACATACTAAGGCAGATACTAAACTCAAAAGTGCAACACAAAGGATGGCCAACCGGCAGAGCGTGACACTCCTCCTACTCTGCCTCTTCCTACTCCTCACCTTCCACCTTCCTCCTATCCCATCTACTCCTCCAACTTCTACTGTTCCTCTTCCTTTACCTCTTCGTCCTCTCCGTACTGCTCTTCCTCCTCCTCCTCCTCGCTGGTGTCCTCTATCTCTTCCTTCAGATTTCTCTGGATCCATTGTTCCAAAACAGGATGAACTGACTGTGGCCCTTTCATCTATCTATTGAAGCTTCTGATTGGTGTGTTATCAGTTCTGACTGTTTGTGTTTCCACCTGTGTAGCTGTGTGCTAATTGAGCTCAACCTGTGCTGACTGAGTGAACAATATTGAATGTTAGTGTTTTCTCAATCACCTCATGGTGTAGGCAATGAGAAATGAAGGGATTTGTGTGTAGAGTTTAGAGAAATGGGTGTGCTTTTTGAAAAATGGAGATATGGTATTGAAATTTTAGTGCAGTAGCCTGGCTATAGTGTTTAAGCAATTGAGAAAAACTGTAAGATACAGTCACAATAAGTCCAGGATAGACTTAACTTCAGTCACAGAGCATAGAGGCCAAGAGGCAGAGCTTGACTGGTCCTCCTGTGTGCATTTCAAGCACTGAGTGGTGCTTTGCAGAGAGGACCTTAGAGAACTAACTCACACACATTTCACAGCTATTGAAGCACAGAGTTAAAACCCGGGAGAAAATGTGCAGGAAAGACCCATGAGAAATGAGCTAAAAGGATCATCACATGTTTCTCAATCTTATGTTCTGAAGCCTCAAAGGTGATGATTTTGGGAGCAGAAAAAAGACTAAAAAAGTACGAATTGAAGAACAGCAGACACAAGCAGTTAATAAAACTGTATTAACTGTTTTACTGGTTCAAATCTGTCAGTGTAAATCTATGATCATACTAATGTTTCTGTGTAATTAAACAAAGTAAGACTAAACTGTCAACTTTTAAAATTATTGCTCATGGCAGTTTGAACTTTATACTTCCAAACGAAAAATAAGTTCTCAGAATCCAGCTGATCTAAAACATTTAAATATGTAATACATTTGTAATATATTAAAAATACATGGAGGGTGCCTGTTATTTTGACCAATAAAATATCTGTTTTGCTATATGGGATGTGAGAGCTTTGAATTGCAAAACCACTCAGATCACAGATAGAACCAAATAATTCCAAGGGCATTATGTGTGTCTTATAAAATAATACAATTACATCCTCACATCAAGGCTGAAAGTTCAGCTTTTATCATATACAATAACAGATTACACAATGAAATACAAACCTCCCTACTATTCCATATATTTAAATTATTCTACTTTTCAGAGCATTTGTTTAAATGTGTCTGAAGGAAATGAAGTTCTTTGTTACATAAAATAAACCTGCTGGTTTTGGAATGGATCCGAAACAGTAAATGTAGCATCTGGAGACACACAGACAGACAAAGACCTATAGCTTAACATACACACCAACGCACACTAGAGCAAGACAAAATTCTACCAAGACATACATTATTCAGCAGAAGCCAAGAAGACTTAACAGCTCCCCTTATCACACTACAGCAACCTTCAATTTCAATTTGAAAAAAAGGAAGAAAGAAAAATATGTATTATTAAGTCTGAACAAGTAGTCTGCCTCTGACTGAAAGATAATAAACAATCTTTAAGTTATGCTTTAAGTTTTGTGGTTTTAGATTCAAACAAGACAGGGAACAAAAAACAGTGATAAGATAAGGAAAATTAGGAAAATGCACCGTCCCCCTTAAGCCCCACTGAGTGGATTTTTATAAGAGCCTATACTGCTCAGTCCAAATGTAAATAAGTGCTTGGGCTGTTGCAAAGGATAATTGCTCATGGCAATCACATTGATTTTGCTGGAATATAGATTTAATCCCTTCTGGCTATGTACCAGGTCTGGGGGAAAAAAGGTTTGCACATTCTGTAAATCAGCTATTTTAGTTTAAAATCACTAAAGGTGTTTTTCCATTCAATTTCAATTTTCCAAAAATGTATACTTATTGATTTTAATCATAATCGTAAGAATTACAACAGTGATTTTAATCACCAACTGCAGAGCCCTCCTGTAGTGGACTGTGCACATCCCATGCCAGGTTGTGATGTTTCCATTCAGGATGCTTTCTGTAGCTGCTCTCTAACATCTAAAAAGAAGATGGCAAAGAAATTTCACCTCAGCTTCACTAATGTAGACATGGGTGTGTATCTTCACCTCCTTTTTCCTGAAATCACCACTGGTTTTGCTGATATTGAGCAGTAGGTTTTTCTCTGTGCAAGATTGTTTATTTCTTCCCAATATGAGGTCTGATTGTTGTTTGAAATACAGCCTATAATGGTGGTGTCGTCCGCAAACTTCACAACAGATTTCTCTCCATGTCGGGGGTTGCAATCGTGAGTATACAGCGTGAACAGAAACGGGGCTGAGCACACAGCCCTGGGCGGCTCTAGTGTGAGCACTAGAGTTGAGGAGGTGTGACCACCAAGCCAAACTGTCTGGGGAAGTCCAATATCCAATGGCAGAATGTTACAAGCCAGTCTGGTTCATGTTTTTGTTGAATGCTGAACTAAAATCCACAAACACCATTCTGATGTAGGTGTTGTTTTTCTCAAGATGTGTGAGGGCTGAGGGGAGGGCACTGGAGATGTCATCTTAATGGATCTGTTGGTTCTGTATGCAAACTGGTGAGGGTCCAGGCTTACTGGGATGTTGTTCTTTATGTGCCAGAGAACCATTGTCTTAAAGCACTTCATCAGAACAGGGGTGAGTGCCACAGGGTGATGGGCGTTAATAGGTGTAGCTATCCAGTCGAAAAAAAGGTCAGCCTTGACTGACTGTCTATAGTCTTTTATTGAACTTCCTTGCAGTGAGCAACGTATAGACTAACGTAAGAGCTAAACAGAAATTTACAGACAGAAAACAAGACAATGCATTAGCTTAACACATAACCGCTACGGTATTATTTTCCCTCGTTCTCTTGTTAATTTCCATTTCTTACATGTGTATAGTGTCCTTTCAAAATAAACATCCGGTTAAACAGGAAACATGAAATAAAGACAAAGCATTACAGGAAACCTTAATCTTCGTCATTTACACTAGGCACTGTAGACTTTAAGTATAGGGACGATAGTGGAAACATTCTACTGTGACAGTGATATGTCAATGTTTTGAATTACGGGGGTCTCTCCTAATTAAGACTTGGACACCCCCAAAGAAGGCAAAAACAACAGTTCAGGGGAGTCTTTCTTGCTGTAATTGTAAATATTACAGGTAAGTAAGTACAACCTGCCCAGGTAAATGTTAAATCAAGCTGTGTTGCTTCAAATGTATTCAGCTTCAGTTTTATTTCTATTGCGCCAATTCACCACAAAAGTCATGTCATGTCATGTCATGTCATGTCAGGGGGGCTGAAGCCACCCTAACATGGTCCTAACACC
>NC_060163.1:17016495-17021277 GCF_021292245.1 Micropterus dolomieu
CCCCCCCCCCCCCCCCCCCAAAAAAAAAGATTTTTACAGTGCAGACCTGTACTCAACAAAGAGAAGCAAGAATATTGATAAATACTATATAAATATACAGATATAATTTGTATTTATTGGCTTAAAATAATCCTTCTGGTTTTTTCCTCTGCTTCATAATTTAAATCCCTGCTGTGGTCGGGCACTAGGACCCTGAGGGATGCTGCCTTTCGTTGCTGCTTTGCCCAGGTGCCGAGAAACATTAAAACACACGCGCGCGCACACACACACACACACACACACACACAGAAAAACACAGACATGGTGAAGAAAGATTGATTCAACATAGTTAGTGATACAGAGTGAAATTTTAAGTTGTTGTTAATGAAAGTCACTGGCTGAACTTAAGCTACGTTTACTTGAGGTAAAGGAAAGGGTAAGATATTTTAGTTGGCCATAGAAAACAATAGTGTTGATACTGTGAATGCCATCAATGTTGCCTATCTCTGGTAGCACATTTCAAAACAGTATCAGTCCCCATAGAATGTTGTTGTCAGTGAAAACTAAATGTTATAGTGTCACTGTTAATGCTGTTGTATATCCTTCCATTCATTCATGTGTTAAATATGTCAGTAATAATATCAACTTGGCAAAGGTTTTAGTACACGGTCTGGGATTTTATGAGTTTATAATTTCCTAAAAAGACTAGAATTAAACGTCAGTCCAAGATGAGACAGTAAAACACACTGCAACAATATCTTTGAGAGGTTTACATAGCATTTCAATTGTTTTAACACCACAATAACCAGTTTTTATAATAATTATATACAATAATATAATATAGAATAATGGGCAGTAGCTTTAGGTAGGTGTGGAAAAATGCTGTAGAGTAAGAATGCTTTCAAAAATAGACTTGTTAATCAATTATATTTGTCAATTAACAAAATACAAAGTCAGTAAATAGAAACTATACTAGAAAATATATAAATCAAATCAATATTTGGTATGGCCAACGTTTGCATTCAAAATAGCATCCATTCTTTTAGGTACATGTGCACAAAGTCAGGGATTTTGTAGGCATATTGTCAGGTGTATGATTAAACATTTATACCAAACAGGTGTAAATGGTGATACAAGGATACAGCTGGATGAGGAATAGCCAAACTAACAAGTTGAGGTTGCTGAAGACGGTTTACTGTCAAAAGTCATACACCATGGCAAGACTGAATACAACAAGACACAAGGTAGTTATACTGCATCAGCAAGGTCTCTACCAGGCAGACATTTCAAAGCAGACTGGCTTTTCCAGATGTACTGTCCAAGCTCTTTTGAAGAAGCACTAAGAAACATGCAACATTGAGGACAGTAGATGCTGTGGTCGGCCAAGGAAACTTACTGCAGCAGATGAACACATAGCATATAGGAGCAGAAAATGGCAGCAGGTGCTCTGTATTGATGTGTCAAAATGTTTAATTATTGGCTGCAGCAGAAGGCAGTTTGTTTGTAGAAGGGCTGGAGAATGGTGTAAGACTGAGTATCTGCAGGCCACAGTGACGCATAGTGGAGGTTTCTTGCAAGTTTGGGGCTTTGCATTTCTGCAAATGGAGTTGGGGATTTGGTCAGAATTAATGGTCTCCTCAATGCTGAGAAGTACAGGCAGAAACTTATTCATCATGCAATTACCATCAGGGAGGCATCTGATTGGCCCAAAATATATTCCGCAACATGACAACAACCTCATACATACAGTGAAAGTCATTAAGAACTATCTTCATCATAAGCATTTTTTCCACACCTAAAACTTTTGCACAGTACTGCATATAATACTGTAATTGTAAATAATTGAATGTAATGTGTGCATATTGTTGTTTCCCCCAAAAAGTTTGTTAATTAAACATCATTAAATACTTTCTGCTTTGCATATGAAAATCCTGTCTAAATGAACTGGTTGAGAATGCCAGACACTCATTGGGCACAGATGCCATTGTGTCTTGTTTAGTTCAGGTTGCTTAGCAACATGAGCAACACAGAGCATTGTGTACCAAAGGTTTTCAGCTGGAGGCTGTTTTCAGAGGTAAAGTGGTTCTTCAAAGTTATTTTTTTCAAAATCTTCCTGGTAGAACACAAAACATAAATTAATCGGTCACATTTGGAATGCAAAGTTATCTTTGGACTCTTGATGTAAATCAAGTGTGAGTAGTTTCTGCTCCTTGTGATGTTTTAGTTTTAAAATGCTTAGTTTTAGCATGTGTGGTCAGAAATTTGCTATCACAAATACCTAGAATGTTAGTGTTTTGCCATTTCTATCACATGACTTTTCATTAAGACTTTACTTGACTTTTTTCTCTTAGTCCTGATTTAAAAAACTCCAGCTGTCATACCAAGATATGTCAATAGCACAGGATCCAGACTCCCCGGGGACAACGGGAGAAAAGAGCCGCAGTCAAACTAATCTGGTGCCATTCACCACTGAATTTACTAAGATGGTGACGACAAGCAGTCCGCGCTTTGGTGCCTTGAGTCATCACTCATTCTTCTCCCGACACAACCCTCATCCACACAGGGTGCGGCATATTCAAGGTGAGCAGGCAGACGTAGTCTTCTGGGAAGCAGAAGAAATTAATTTGCTTTATAAAATTGAAATTGTATACAAGAAGATGATTTGACAGTATACCTCCCTAAATTATAATAAATGAATGTTTTTTCATCTTCATCTATGCAGTACAGATGGAAGTAAGTGTTTTGAACCTTCATGATTTCCCTGAGTATTTGGCTCTGGTAAATAAGGAGTACCCTGAAAAATAAAGTCAGCAAATTACAGTGATTCCCATGTAGGTTCTCAATATTGTTTTCAAATAATTATATGCAAGATTGATAACATTTTAGTGGAGCTGTGTTTAACTGTGAGAGCTTTCAGTTTGGTCTCCTTGGACTATTTAATTGAGCAATTCGTGTTTAACAAATTACGCCATCACCACAATTCAATAGTTGTGGAGATATTTCAATGCCAACCAAAAATGCCAGCCTGCTAGTGGAAAAGTCATGGGATCACCATTTGTCAGGATACATCATCTGGGATCCATGAATGGCTTTCAAAAAGGTCCTGGGAACCAAATTTCATGCCAGTACATTAAACAATTGTCAATTGTCAGAGGAAAAGTCAGGGATCACCAAAGTTGAGATGCATCGGCTGGCGTCCATGAATGTCTATACAAATCCACTCAAAACTATTCAATCTTGCTGAAAAAACAAACTTTGCCCTCAGACATAACGCACAAGCCCTCAAAAACACACACTGCAACGCAGCCGTATGGTGAGATAAATTCAAAACAGTACTACAAAAACTATTCCCATTCTCCCCATAACATTTTGACATGATGAACACAACAAAAGAAATAAAAAATGTAATTTTGCACATTATTTAGTCCTTAATGCACTGTACAGTACAACACAAAACAACTAATTATTCTTCCCTAGCATCCCATCTTTGGTCTGGGACAGGCCAGAGATTGTTGTTCTTTACCTCCTACTCTCCCTACTCCTCCTCCCTCTGCCTCCTCCTACTCCTCATCTTCCTCCTATCCCATCTCCTCCTCCAACTCCTACTGTTCCCCTTCCTTCACCTCTTCCTCCTCTCCTTACTGCTCTTCCTCCTCCTCCTCCTCTTCCTCCTTCTCCTCTCTAGTGTCCTCTATCTCTTCCTTCAGATTTCTCTGGATCCACTCTTCAAAACTGAATAAACTGACTGTGGCCCTTTTATCTATCTATCTATCTATTGAAGCTTCTGATTGGTGTGTTATCAATTCTGACTGTTTGTGTTTCTACCTGGGTAGCTGTGTGCTAATTGAGCTCAACCTGTGTTGACTGAGTGGACAATATTGAATGTTAGTGTTTTCTCAAAGACCACATGGTGTAGGCAATGAGAAATGAAGGGAGTTGTGTGTAGAGTTTAGAGAAATGGGTGTGCTTTTTGAAAAATGGAGAAATGGTATTGAAATTTTAGTTCAATAGCCTGATTATAGTGTTTAAGCAATGGAGAAAAACTGTAACATAGCATCCCTTCCTGAGTTGTGTTATAATTAAAAGTTACCTACACTGTATATGAAATATTAGAGTGAGTAGCTCTATGGGTGCATGTAATAATAATAATAATAATAATAATAATAATAATCTTTATTTGTAGGGCACTTTTCATAAACAAGTTACAAAGTGCTTTAACAAGTTTAAAAACAATAATACCCAAGAGACAATAATACAAAAACAATACAAGATAAAAGCATGAAAACATTGAAAAGACTAAAATACACGTTTAAGATAAATATAAAATTAGTAAAATACAATAAAATAAAAGGGATAAAATAAAGTCAAATAAGATCGGGAAAGGCTCTCCTATAAAAGTATGTTTTAAGAAGGGACTTAAAGGAGTTCACTGACTCGGCCGACCTGATTTCTTCGTGCAGGCTGTTCCAGAGCCTCGGGGCCCTGACAGCAAACGCTCTCTCCCCTTTAGTTTTCAGTCGAGACTCTGGAACAGACAACAGACCTCTGCCCGAGGATCTCAAGGTACGTGCTGGTGTGTATGGGACTAAAAGTTCAGAAATATAACAAGGCGAGAGGCTATGAAGAGCTTTAAAAGTAATCAATAGAATTTTAAAGTCAATTCTAAAACATACTGGGAGCCAGTGTAATGAAGCTAAAATAGGAGTAATGTGGTCATATTTCTTTGTTCTGGTTAAAAGCCTGGCAGCTGAGTTCTGGACAGTCTGGAGTCGATCAATAGATTTTTGGGTTAAACCGGTGAAA
>NC_060163.1:17021377-17039336 GCF_021292245.1 Micropterus dolomieu
AAAACATGATTGAACAAGCTTTGTGGTGTGCTGCTCGAAATTTAAATTACTATCAAACCAAACACCAAGGTTCTTTGCCACAGGCTTAATGTGATTTACTAGGGAACCAGCAAATGGCAGTATTTGATTTGCCATCTGCTGGGACTCGATGACCAGGATTTCTGTTTTGTCGGAGTTCAGCTGGAGGAAATTACTTGACATCCATTTTTTAACTTCACAAAGGCAGTTGTTAAGTGAACTCAGCATTCCAGGGTCTGTGGATCTGACAGGCAAGTATATTTGTGTGTCATCAGCATAAATATGAAAAGAAATGCCATGTTTATGGATAATATGTCCAAGGGGAAGTAGATACAAGGAAAACAAAATGGGTCCTAAGACCGACCCCTGAGGCACACCATATTTAACTGGACAGAACGAGGAGACATAGTTGTTTACAGACACGCAAAACTTCCTATTTGACAGGTAGGATGAAAACCATTCTAGGGCAGTACCAGAGATCCCCACCCAGTGCCACAGTCTGTCTAACATGATGTTGTGATCAATTGTCAAAGGCAGCGCTAAGGTCCAGGAGTAATAGCAATGTGGTACATGAAAGAGATGACAGCATTATATGCAGATAAGTAGGTTTCATCTCTGAGGTTCTCAAGAAGTTGTCACCTTTAGTCCCAGCAGGAGTTATACTGACTTTATTTCTTCAGGGTATCCATTCTGAAGCACTTTACAGTGTTTGTTCGTGTGTGTGTGTATGTGTCTACTGTGAATGCCTTTCTCTTTACAACAGGACTCAATGGTAGGCCCGTTTGCATGGTGAGAGATGACTGGTTTGTCACCTCATCATTATTTCCTCATCCACTTCTCAAGAGCCACGTTCTCAGGAAAGCAACGTATCCTTCTTTTGCTTTTCCACTTGCTCAGAATCTTTATGGAGCCAGTAGCAACAAAAATAAATCAGGTACACTCACTCACACATGGCACATACATTTTCTCATAACTGTTTTTTAAACCTCTGCCTTCAAAGAATACTATCGAGCTTCGGAATAACAGGAGTAATTTTTCCTCATTATGTCACAGCACTATTTTCGGAAGCCTGGAGGGATGAACTCAAAGAACTTGTTACAAAAGTCAGTGTGTCGTCTCAAAAACAAAAGGACAAAAAAGAGGTACGTGTATTGATATGCTAATGGAACTGTGAAATTCATCCTTCACAACACTTTTTTTGCATACAAATTTCAATCAATAAACAGAATATATTACATACTGGTGCCTAACAATGACAAATTGAAAGAATAGTAATGTAAAACAATAACTAACGTCACACTTTCAAGGCATTCATCGTCTTCAGGTAAATTATGACTTATTTGCTATTTCAAGGGATAAATAGACTTCTCTTTTGCCCCTGATTGAGTTTCGGAGGTAGCACATCTTCCCAGGTTGTGTACAAACCCAGAACATGCACAACCGTTTGAATGCTTTAGTCTCTTCATTGTGATAATGTCACAAATATTTACATTGCTTTATTTGGCTCAAGGAAAGTTTTACAAATATAACCTCCATGGATCAAAGACTCATCACTGACCCTGTCAAGTGTAAATGCTTTTTAGGTCGCAGAGGGAATTCTTTGTTTCAATGCCGCAAGTGGCCACTGGAAAAAATTTGATGCAAGGCTGAGTGGCAGCACCCTATCCAGGTCTTATTATACATCCATGTTCACAAGATGGAGAAGCCAAATGCTTGATGGGAAACGACTTGCCAATAGATCGAGCTAAGCACTCATTGCTAGTTTTTACCCCAAGATATTGATGAAACTGTCTGACCAAAAGTTTTACATCACTGCTCACAATTAAATTACAACACATCATTATCATTTCTCATTATTATTCCCCAGTGTTTATCTCCATCTACTGAAACAAATGTACAGTAACAAATGTATGTCAGTATATTTCTGATATTAACAATTCAACAATTTGTGAATTCTTCATAAATACAAACTACCAATACCCAGTATATTATGATCCGCTAAAGTTAGACACGATACCAGATGAATACGGGGCGGCTGTGGCTCAGGAGGTAGAGCGGGTTGGCCGTTAATCGGAAGGTCGGCGGTTCAATCCCTGGCTCCCCCTGGTTGCGTGTCGAAGTGTCCTTGGGCAAGATACTGAACCCCGATTTGCCCCTGTCGGCTGTTCCGCCAGTGTATGAATGTGTGTGAATGTTAGTTTCCGTTTGAGCACTTAGGCTCAGTGTATGAATGTGTATGACTGGTGAATGCAGATGTACTGTAAAAGCGCTTTGAGTGGTCGAAAAGACTAGAAAGGCGCTATACAAGTACGGAGCATTTACAATACATTTTCGCTGCTATCTTGATTGTAAGGAAGCAGGATGGGACAATTGACTGAGATTCAGAGAGGATGGGAGAGGGAGGTAGGAAGCAGTGGTATTTTGTATGGGGTGTATGGGGTGCTGTGAGGTAGAGTTTATGGGAATAATTTTGTGATTTGATCTTTATTGACAAAGGCTGTACTTTGTATTCAGCGCTAATTAGCAAATGTTAGCCTGCTAACACGCCAAAATATAATGATTGAAATGGTAAACAATAGCTTCTAAAAATCAGCATGTTGGCATTGTCACTATGAGCATGTTAGAATGCTGACTGGCATTTAGCTCAAAGCACCACTGTGCTTAAATACAGCCTGCCTCACAGTGCTACTAGCATGGCCTTAGAAGACTCTTAGTAACTAACTAAAAAAGGAGATACTGGGACATATTATTAAGTGATGTTTTTGTACTGAAGAGCATGATTTTGTCGATGTGTTCCAGGACAACCCTGAGGAAGAATTTGTCCGCCGAAAGACCCAATATTCAGCTGAAACTGGGAGGATTATCCCTCCAGCCACTAAGTCTTACCAACGCAGATCCCATTCCCAGCGCCAGGCGTATCCCCAGCCCTTCCATGATCAAGAACTTATGGTGAAATATTCCTGCACTTATATTTAGCCCTTTCGCAGTTAGAAAATGTGTCATTTGGCGTTGTTTGGGGCACAACCATGTAATAGTTCATTCTAGAGAAAAAGGATTAGTGACAGATCAAAATGAGCTTTCCAACATCATAGAAATTCACAAGAGAAGCTTTTGTCCAAGGTTACACTGCATTTGCTTTGTTGTTGGAAAATACCCCCCGGCCCAGCTGTCACCAGGCACCTTGAGAATTTCACTAACAACATAGACATAGGTTTTAATATCCCTTTCTTGTCAGGTGTTGGAGCTACTTTGTCAGATCTTACAGACAGATTCCCTGTCCACCGTCCAGCAGTGGCTTCTGCTTGCAGGTCAAAGAGGTAAAATCCATCTTCATTTCACTTCGACAGTGACTTTACTTTGATAGTTACTTTGTGCATAATGACAGCAGATTTTCAAATTTGTATCCTATATACTTATAACACTGATGTTGCTGATGTTGCATTGTTGTTAACAGAAGACTGGCAGGTTCTTTGATGATTGATATGATGATTTTAAACTTTATTAACTCATTATTAAGTGATGCCTTTAAAAAAAAACATTTACATTTACAGAAATGTATCATTATCTTTTCCATTTATTAATTCGATTCAATTTTTTACTTTTTAAATGATTAATTAATTAATTAATTTTGAATTGGTTTTCTAAATACTTTCTGAAAGGTTTTTAAGTCTTCCTGTCATATCCAATTACACAAGCCATTCGTCTGCTGCTTTAGTGTTTACAATTTCCATTTTCTTATAGGTTTATTTAACTTTATAAATTGTAGAATTGATGGCACACTGCACTGCTACTGAAAATAATCACTTAACTCTTTTCCTGGTATTATGTGTTGTGGTGTACTCTCAGAGAAAGACCTGGTGATGGGAATGATCAAACAAGCACTGGATGGGGTCTACCTCTCAGGCCATCATCAGCAGAACCTCCAGGAGCTCCAAGCTTTTCATCCTGGTACATCTCCACCGGTATATGGTCCATCATTTGACCAGTCATGGAGAAAACCACAGAGAATGAGGTTGGGGAGGTCTCTCTACGTTTTATCTAGTTCTTCTGTTCATAAACGGTTCAAGCTCAATGTGTCTAACATTGTTTATTTTCCTCCACAGCTCATACGGAGTAAACCGAGCTTTCAGCGGCGACAAACCAGGTAACTAATTTGTGTCATCCGACAGTCTTCGCATTTCACTTGTAATCGTGGGGGGCTCCCATTGAGCCATGCCACCTGTTAAAAATGGATAAATCACTGACTGGATACAGTATACATCAACCAAAACTCTTTTCATTTGGCAGTGGCAGACACTTTTTTTGATGGCACAGGAGGAGGTCCTGGAAGTCATTAAAACCTGAAATCTGCCATCTCCTCTTTAGAAATGTTCTTTTTTTAAATGTGCTTTTTTCCTCCAGTTAATTTCTCTTAGTTTGTCCTTGAGTGGGTGAGTGGGTGACTGGATTTCTTTGAATTGTTCTCTTTCATAAATGCTTGTAGACTAATATGCTATTAAAACAAATACTATAGAGAAGATAAAGTGATTATAAAAATATTGTGTTTTTTACTAATCTATTGGCATACAAATTCAACTCTGCACGAAATGCTTGTTCTTTTGGTGTAATCAATTGCAATCAAAGCAGTGATTTTGAAGTCTTTCAGAATCAGAATCAGAAGAAGCTTTATTGCCAAGAAGTGTTTCACACATACGAGGAATTTGCTTTGGTGATGAGGTGCTACACGTAGACAAACATACAGCTGGCATAAAGAAATGTAGAAATATATAAATATGGAATAGACAATGCAAGTTATATAATAATAATAATAAAAAAAAATACAGAAAAATAATACAACTATTTGCAGAGAAAGGACAACACTGCAAATATTTACATGTGCATTATTCCGGGTTTGTGTTGTGCAGACGTATTGCAAAGGAAGAGAGTATGTGTACATAAATATATAAATTGACAATATACAACAACAAAGATTAACAATTAACAACAAATATGTGCAATGTGCCAGGTTTATGCATGATATGAAATGAAATAATACTTACATGTGCAGAGACATTTGTATTATTTGCAAGGGGGGAGTGTCGTTAATGAGGCTAGCTGCAGACGAGAAGAAGCTGTTTTTGTGGCGACAGGTTTTGGTCCTGATGAACCGCAGCCTCTTGCCATAGGGGAGAGTCTGAAACAGTTTGTGCCCAGGTTGAGAGGGATCAGCTGCAATCTTGCCTGCTCGCCTCAGAGTCCTGGAGGCGTACAGGTCCTGAAGTGATGAAAGATTGCAGCCAATCACCTTCTCTAAAGAGCGAATGATACACTGCAGCCTGCCATTGTCCCTGGCGGTGGCAGCAGCGTACCAGATGGTGATGGAGGAAGTGAAGATGGACTTAATGATGGCGGTGTAGAAGTGCACCATGCATCCATGTCTTTGGGAGGCTGAACTGGAGTTGCAGCTGTTGGTATAAAGGGAGAAGAGAAGAGGGGAAAGAACGCAGCCTTGAGGGGAACCTGTGCTGATGGTCCTGGAGTCAGAGATGTTTTCCAGCTTCAAGTGCTGCTTTCTGTCCGTCAGGAAGTCAGTGATCCACGTGCAGGTGGGGTCAGGCACATTCAGCTGGGAGAGCTTGTCCTGCAGCAGGGCTGGGCAGAGCTGAAATCCACAAACAGGATACTGGCGTAGGTTCCTGGGGAGTCCAGGTGCTGGAGGATGTAGTGAAGGACCATGTTTACTGCATCATCTACCGACCTGTTGGCTTTGTAGGCAAACTGCAGGGGGTCCAGGAGTGGGTCTGTGATGAATTTAAGGTGGGACAACACAAGGCGTTCAAAGAACTTCATTACCACAGAGGTCAGGGCAACGGGACGTCATTAAACGGGAAGTTGTTTAATCCTGTGGTCCTTTCAATGTATTACTGTAGTTTTCTTTTTTATTCTTGGGTAAAAGTGTACCTTTTTAAATAGATGAAATGTTACATCTGTTGTAGAAGTAAGCCATACACCAGGAAAGGGTTTATCTATCCCCAAATTGTCTATATGTTGATCAAGCAGCTATTTTCACAACAAGGTAAAAACAGCGGGAACCAGAACATTCAGAGTAAACACTTTTGTAATCTTGTTGCATAATACTTTTTATTTCTGCAGAGAGGATTGGAGATGCAGAGGTCCTTGAAATCCACCCAGGAGCTCAGAATGATCTTCAAGATAATCTACCTCAGCACACAGAGAGTGTATAGAGCTCCCTACTTTTCATCATGGCGATAACTGTATTGTTATTATGAGAATTGATTGACTCCCTTGTTTATTGTCCCATGATATATCACAAGTCTTCTTTAGCATATTTCCTTTGTAGATGTTTCTTAGAAACACAAGCCAATTTAGAGAGGAATTCTCAAGATTGAATTTATTGAAATTAGTGTGGGTTATTTTACATAATTGCGTATCACTTGTCTGAAGGATCATGTTTTGAAACATGTTTGCAGAAAAATAAAACTTAAATCATTGATGGACATGTGCACGTGACTTACTACACATCAACACTATTCAATAGAGTGTTGATGAAAAAAAAAACTATAAAAAAGTTAATGTCAGTTTTTTCCCCGTCCTGCTATGAGGCTGTAGGGGTGGCAATGTTGGTCTTTTGGCCTACCACTTTGGTCCAGACCGAAATATTTGTAATGACATTTATGGTTCCTATATGATGTATCCTCTTGACGTTGGTGACATTTTTTGACGAGTGTCACCATGAGGTTGACATTTGAGGTTTTGAGTGAAATGTCTTGACAACTATTGGATGGATTTCAATGAAAATATGTACAGACATTCATGTTACCGTCAATCCTGCATAATTAGCGCCATTAGCAAATGTTATCATGCTAACACACTAAACTAAGATAGTGATAGACATTATACCTGCTTAACATCAGCATGTTAGCATGCTAATGTTAGCATTTAGCTTAAGCAATGGCAGAGACGTTTTATAAAGGAGACACACCACTCAATCACATCCTCAATACAACTGGGGAAAGCCCGTAACCGCAAAGATGGCGGTTATCCCGCCCCTCCTGCTAGAAAGCCAATTGTCTGCTTTTGACAGCAAAAGCGGAAACATATTTCAGCCAATCGTGTGGTTCCACTGACGTATGGGTCTGTTTTACTTTGAGTGCACATGATGATAGTAGTGACGCATGTGTAGTACTAGTATAACCAGTCAAGAACAGAACAGACCTTAGTTTTGGGGCAAAGTTGCCAAACTTTGTCAGCGATTTTTATTAGATTTTACTGCTGATTCTATTCATGTAGTTTTTATGTCCCGTTGACCAGTAAAAGTGCAGTTCTGGCTCTCTGCCCATTCATTCAGATAGGAGCTTGGTCTTGTTAGTCCGAAATAGCTGGCATTGCCAACATGGCTGCCCAT
The DNA here is from genome assembly GCF_021292245.1 of Micropterus dolomieu. Classification (NCBI taxonomy): domain Eukaryota; kingdom Metazoa; phylum Chordata; class Actinopteri; order Centrarchiformes; family Centrarchidae; genus Micropterus; species Micropterus dolomieu. Next base: position 17,028,801 of record NC_060163.1, read on the forward strand.
TTGGAAAATACATAGATTACCGTTAATAAATAATTAAAGCCATCATTGTGTTCCGCCAAAGCCTGCATATTGCAAAGATCCGGCTGAAACTGATTTAGGGGTTGTGGTACAAAAACTCTATTTCTTACAAAATGTATCCTGGCAGGTTTATGCAAAGTATATGAATCCTGTTCAGATAAAAAATCTTTGACACATTCTACATTTACTTTTTTCCCCATTTCATCCTGTAACGCTCTGTGGAGTCTGTCTACTCCGCCAAAACTAGCCGGATGTGATGGATTATAATACACTTTTTTCATAATTTGTTTTTTCAGCTGTTCTCTTTGAGGGTTTTTGAAAACAACAACGGGATACAAGGGTCTTTATGATTTTTTTATTATTAGTTTTCACAAACATCATCCTCTCAACACACTCAATGTTAATTTCAATACACTCCCTCCTACAATATAGTAAATATTATTATGCAATCTTCTCACTTCACTCAAGGTAATTTTTTTTTTTACACAATAACTCACAAAATCAACAATATGTAATATGTATCTTCTACAATAATTACCCATTATGAATTAATTATTCCCTTCCACAAAGTGAATGAAGTCCACAACTTCATTCATCTCCTTGATCTTGGCCTCATCTTCTCCGATCAACATGTCATACATTTTGTCAATTTTCTCACCGATGCGTCATGTCATTTTGAGGTTGTGAAGAAAGGCCTCGGAAGCACCATGGACCCTGTATACAGACACATGGATGTTTTTCGCGAGTGAAGCGCCCATTGAATGGTAGCAATGAAACGATCCGTCCAGAGCCGCTTTAACAGCTCATGCCGCCGGAGGAAGTAGTCAGGCATGTCAAACAGACACTCATGTTGCATCTGGCTCAGGTGTTGTATCTTACAACCATTACAAATGTCACTTCTATATCTGTATAGAACTTTCTTCAGCAGTCGAAGCACCACAGTTTTCACTGTGTTCACAAACACGGCAGAGAGCACCCCGTCAACTTCATGCATTCTTTGGGGAGAGCCTGGTGGTGAGGCGCTCAGAGCCGAGGATGTCGAAGAAGAAGAAGAGGGCCAGTCGGGTGATGTAGGTGGTGTAAGAGGGGAGATGCAGCCAGAGTCCATCTCAAGCATGAAAGGGGTCCCTGGCAGCCCTGCTCGTGGTGGTGGTGAAGCAGAGGGACCAACTAGGCATGTTGCTCATGCTAAAGTGGGTCATCACCGGATGTGTTGTAGAAGGGGTAGCTGTGTCCTCTGACCCTGTATGTGATAGAAGAAGAGGAAGAGAGTTGCTTTTTCTAAGAGTCGAAGACATGGTATTTCAGAATTCAGTGTCCTCCTTTAAATTGTGTTTTCTTAGGGGGGCGGGCTTAGGGGGCGTTGTTGGAGGAGGAGTCTTCTGTAAATGTTAGAGTCTTTTTCATTTGCAGAATCTCCCAGGAGGTCTGACTGGATCATTTCCATCCAAACCTCGACAGGTATCCTTAATGAAGTCTGAAACACGCCACATTCAGTATTGAAATACTGCAAGGCAAATTCATCCAAGGGTTCATCTCCTTCGCTCTTCTGATGGCTTGCACGGTAGAACCATCTGCCGGAAGCCAAGCTTTTTGTCTCCCAAACACTACAGGATACAATTTTTTTAGGAACAAACACGGGTGGAACTTAAAAAAAACTCAACATCAACATGGCGCCCTATTGGCCAAACTCGAGGCTTCAAAACGGCAGTCCACAAACCAACGGGTAACGTCAAGATGACTATGTCCACTTTTAATATACAGTCTATAGTTTTGGAATATAAACCCTGAATGTGGTAACCTTGTAGCAACAATTATGTTTACACATGCTAATGAAGACACACTGTAGCAACCAGGCATGTTAGCCATGGTAATCAAGGCCAACATTGCAGCGATAAGATGCTGTAGAATGCAAAACAAAAGTCCAAACATTCTTGACATTCCTGGCATTATTACATTACATTACATTTGTCCATGTCAGCGCATACAGACATTTTCTAATCTGAAAAATAAATATGTTTTATGATGTAACAACTAAATTCAAATTCAAATTAGCTTTATTGGCATGAATGTATAACAACAATATTGCCAAAGCATCATACAAATCAACAATCAACCCCATACATTTTTTATTAAACAAGTAATATAAGCATAAATTAATTAAAGCGTGTGTGTGTGTGTGTGTGTGTGTGTGTGTGTTAGAAAAATAAAAATATATTAAAAATTAAAATAAATAAATAAATAAAACTGTAAGTGTGTGAGTGTGTGTTAAAAAAAATTAAAATATATTAAAAATTTAAATAAAATAAATAGATAATACCGTAAACTTGTTTTTGTCTTAGTGTTTTATATTTAGGGCATGAGGTTAGAAAGTGCACTTGTCCTGTGTCACACTGGGAGTCTCTGTCTGTGGCAACCCTTTTCTATGGCCAGGCTGTGTTCACTCAGTCTGTATATTGTCAACATTTTTCTTAGTTTAGGACATTTTATTGTGCTCAATTTGCCAGTGTGAATTCTCTTTTTAGGGTCAGATAACATTGTGATTTACTTTGTGTTTTGGTCGTTTCTTTCCAGTATTCAATATATTTTTCTTTCTGCTTGTTGATAATTTGGTTTGGTCTGCTTGAGTTGTTGTTGCTGTCCTGAGGTTGCTGGGGACTTGTTACTGCAGTGAGCCTCAGGACCAGCTGGCTGAGGGGACTCTTCTCTGGTTTCAGTTTCTGGTATGTTAGGGCTTTGTGATGGTATGTCTGGGGGTGAACTGATTTGAAGTTTATTGATCTTTTCTGTATTTTTAGTAAGAGGGGGTATTGGCCGAGCTCTGCTCTGCACAGGTTATTTGGTGTTTTTCTCTGCACCTGCAGGATGCTCTTACAGAACTCGGTATGGAAAGATTCTACGATTGTTTTGGCCCTCAAATTTTGCTACCATATAGAATTATTTGTTCTAGTACAAATTGGAAAATTTTAAGCCAGATTTTAATTGGAATATAGATTTTAATGTTTCTTTTTATTGCATAGAAACTATATGTTTACAATTTTAGGTTTAGTAACAACAATGGGGGATGTTCATCATTATGGTACAAAAATAAACACGTAATTGAGGATAGGGAATGATTGTGGTCATGTTTTAAAACAAACAATGTTGACTGGCGCGGTTTCCTGTGTTAAAGTCCAATGTTTCAGTCATGCTATAGGAATGTCACCTGACTTCCTCTGTTGCTCCCATTATATTTGCTACGGCAGCTAGAGGGTGCTGTCACTTGAACATAAACAGACAGTATGTTGTTTTGGGGCTCTTGCTGAAACAAAGCAACGTTGTTGTTCTTCTTGGGAGGACAGTCTTGTTAACTTTGCAATATCTGAGTTACTGGAAATGAATTAGGTAAATATCTAGATGATTATACTTTATTTTCCCAAAATATAAACCACTTTAAGCTTTGTCTTGATAGAGCAGTAATTTTGTCAAAAATGCAAAACAAAGATGCACTTTAGAGGAAGGCAAATGCTCTATTGAAACCACGACATGTTGTGGAAAATGATGTATCCGTTTGAAGTGACCGTGTGGGTGACCAGTATGTAGCAAACATTAAAAAGCTGCATTTTGAAGCTTCATCACTCTGTTGTGTTGGATTAAAAATACCTACTCTGCTGTAGCTGGACAGCTGCTGCAGTGTGATTAAAGCTACATAAAAAGCCAACATGGGGAAGATTACAGAGCAGGTAAATGCCATTACATCAATCACAGCACACCACTATGGGCAATGCTCAAATAATGTATTCTGATGAAGCCAACAAAAGGCCACATCACCAGGCTGATGGATAATTGTTAGTGTGCTCTCCAAAACTGATTATCGCAGTGTTGTTGTTAGTCCTCTCGTTTTGGTCTCTGGCAAGGACCTAGATGGGGACAGCCACAATCTGCTCAATCCTGGGACCACTCAGTAACCAAATGCCCCAGTTTTAAGTGCAACACATGTGGGATCAACATATTAAAATGGCACTAAAGTTTATCTTGTGTGGTTGATGATGTGCAGTAGATTAAAGTATAAAGCTAATATATAGTTTTTATAAAACACGATTCCCACAGGGGGAAATAGGGAATTTTGGGGACAATTTCTGCTGTGGATTAATACTCATTTGGTGTGCTAATGAGAATTTAATACATTGTAATCAAGTAACATTTATATGTTTTGAATAGTTTTAACAACAAATGGATGCACAGATAATCAAGTTATATCAGACTTTGGCTACACCAACAATATCTGTTACTAGGATCAATTGAGTTTTTATTTTGTTGACGAGCAGTTTGTTTTGGCGGGGTCACAATCACCAATCAGGTTATTGAGCGTACTGTTGTGAGCTTGTTTAAATATTACTTAAGTAGTATTTCATACATTGTAACTAGTCTTTAAATAAAAATTAAGTATTTAAATAAAATGCTGCTCTTAAACTCAACTTAGTTGCAGAACAGACAGACCACAGTATATTGTCTGCATCTTCCAGCTCCATGTTTTTCTTTTTCTCCTAGTAGTAGTAGGAGTAGTAGACTCTGTCAGTTTGACACATTTTCTGTTGTTTGACACATTTTTCAATGAGCAAAATTGACCGGTGGTTTGATGCTTATGTCCAGTGCCCACATCATGGCTGGTCAATTGATCCATACATTTGAAGCACAAGAGCTCCAGGGTCTGGCCATGCAGAAAGGCCGATTAAACCATGTAGTGTCTGTAAATGTACAATATTGTGCTACTTTAGTAATTCTATTATTTAAACCAAAAAGGAAGTCTATCGGGCATTAATTCATTAATTCTCAACTGTGTGTTCTCTGGAGTCCGAAATGACCATTATTCAATTACCTGGATGACAAAAACAGTTTTATAGTGCAAGTGCATAAATGTAATAATAATAATAATAATACATTTCTGAACACTCAAGTCCACCCCACAAAATAATAATAAAACAGTACAGTAAATCGATAAAATGAACAAACTGGAAACAAAGATAGAAGACCTGATAGATCATGTGGGATATGCCAGTTTAAAAAGATGTGTTTTCAGGCGGAATTTAAAAATGGAAAGCGAGTCAATGTTGCGGATGTCTGGTGGAAGAGAGTTCCAGAGACGAGGGGCAGAGCAACTGAAGGCTCTGAACCCCATGGTGGTCAAACGAGCAGGAGGTACAGTGAAGTGAACAGAAGAAGAAGACCTAAGAGTATGGGTGGGTGTGTTAATATGAAGGAGGTCAGTAGAGGAGCGAGGTTGTGAATGGCCTTGAAGGTCAGGAGCAGAATCTTGAAATGAATGCGGTATTTAACTGAAAGCCAAAGAAGCTGCAGAAAGAAAGGAGTAATATAATTAATAGAAGGGGTTCTGTATTTTAGAATAAGATACCAAATACCCTACAGCAGTTACGGCATGTATCTAACTAAACTACTGTATTTTTTTATTTCAAAAATACTTTTCTAAGGTACCATGAAATGCCTTTGCAACTGTGGTGTTCTGTGGTGTCCGAACAATAATGCTCCGATGATGTGTTGAGAAGACATCCGCTTGACACTGTTCTTGATCATAAAAGTTTATTACATCAAGGAGTTCAGCATCAATTACAAGCTCTGCAGCAGCTTGGAGAGTAACCCAGCCCGATGACCACTCTGTCTCTCTGTACATCAAACATAGCTTATATAGGATATGTGTAGGTATCTGTTAGATACCATAAAAGGGTTTGAGTCTGCAAAATAAATCTCCAACCCATATAAGGGCACAATGCTATAGCATATGTGCAGGCATCTGTTAGACACCATATAAGGATCTGAGTCTCCACATAACCACTAACCTCTGCTCTCCCCTTAAAAGGTCACTAATCCTCTATCCAGCTGCTACAGTGCTATTCTAAACTGTTATGCGTCAAATGCACATATATTATACACCACACAACATTATATCAGTCTATTTGATCTATTTCTTCACCAGTACACTGACTCAGTGATTAAGTTGACAATTTTTGAGAGCAACAGCTTTTGCAATGAGTCATGCAATAAATCCAACATATGCAACCAGTTAACAGATCAAATATTTACATATCCCTGTGATCACCCAGAGGAAGGTTAGTTTTAAAGTAACTGTTTAATGTTTACCAAACAATTGTAGTTTGGTTACTTGGTGTTTGGTAATGAAGGCCATACTTTGTATAATCTGAGCTACAATAAACACAAGTGGTACGTAGGTTGACAAGCTACTGTTTAATGACATTGTTATTAATCACAATAAGGCACACATGTGCATTTAACAAGTAATACCATCATGTAGCATTAAATATTGTACATAATATTGTACAACGACTATGCAATGCTTTATTATAACATTTTCTTGCACAATCTATAAAAGTTTAATATAGGCTGAAAGTAGCAAGCTAACGTTAACTGTGAGGGCTGCTACTCAGGTTAAATAGTTAGGTAGAACATTATGTAAATTGGTAAGCCTAGGCTATTAAAACAAACACCAAAAGTTGTTAAGAATTGTAGCAAGTTATGCTAAAAATGGATGGATAGCTGGCAAAGTACACGTTTCTCACCTAGACCTTCTTCTTTGGGTCTGGATCAATTTTCTGTTCTGATCAACAAGTCTGGGCAAATTACTGAGCAATTTTATGATGTCATAGTATTTTACAGTATTTATAAACTACAAAATACAAAACACAAAATTATTGATATAATATTAAGCCATTTTCATCAACCCAATCAAACAAAAATGACAAAATCCTATTTTGTATTTGAAATATGTATTTTAAGTATCATAAATTCTGCCCATTATGCGTACACACATTAAACAGGAAGGAAATGAGAGTCTTCACTGAAATCCTCAGGGACACAGCCCTGAGCTGAGAGAAATACAAAGTGAAAGTAGAACAGTGAAATTCTGGACACCTGAAAAATGCAGGCTGCTACATTCCTCCCATCCAAACAGCCAATACAAGAGCTGACAGAATAAAAAAAATGAGCAATAAATTAGCAAAAATCAATCTGAATGAATTTGATGTCACATGATCATGTCACTGTCTCAGTGTCTAATTGTCATTTTTAATCATCTTCCCTTTTTTGTTCTCTCTTTTTTAATTAAATTGCAATAACTGATGTTAGCAAACAGTTGCTTATTTACACATCCAGCAGTTGAGGAGCAACAACAATTATCACTGATTTGGAGGTGTGTTTCTGCCCACCGTGCGAATCTCAGTCCAATATTCACTCTGAATTTGCACAGGGTTTTTTTTTACCAAATGCTCCACTATGTTCACCAGCTCACTGCTAGCTTTGAAGGTCTGCCATCTGAAAAAGTCAAATTAAAGAGTCCATTAACATCTGAGACTTCTGTCAGAACAAAACGTTATAACGACATGTCATTACAACAGCCAGGCACACTAGTGCTAAGTGCTTTCATTACCTTGATAATGACCCCACAGAGGTTAAATACATGATTATCCCATCAGTCAGTTAGAACTAAATATGCCTCTTGGATGAGAGGCAAAATGTCTTCAAGTACCTTCAACCAACCCTTGATTTAACCCTCCTTGGATAAGTACTGTAAGACCTGGATGACCAAGAATCTTCACAGACATTTACTGTGTGGTACTGTTGGGTCAGATGTACGACCAGGCTGGGCCAGTTGAAGCCTGGTCCCCACCTTCACCAGCTTTTTAAACTTTGTCAAAAAATACTCTATTAACTTTCTACTATAGTCAATAACTTTGCAGACAAAAACTTCCCTGGAGACGGTCAAGAGTCGGTACAAAAGAGTTTATTCCAATACAGGACAGAAAAACCCGTATAACATCCCAGCAGGCCGGAGGATGTTGTCAATCCTATGGTCTGCAGACAGCCTTATATATCCCTTCTGGGCTGGTTTGCCCCCTCCTTTCCATATGGTGAATTTCTTATTCTCTGCTTTATGCTGCTTACACGTGTTGTTTTACCAATTAACAACATTTTCCAGATGTTCATTCATCATTCTGTTTTGTTAACTTTCTATATTTTTATACAACTGGATAAGAAATTCATCATTTACATTTCAAAAGTTATGCATGCATAATCTGACACACAATTATATTTCTTAAAAAATTACTACAAGAATAACATATGTAGTGCTGTGTCTTTCATTAATGCTTGGTTTCTTACAGTAATCTTGCTGTTATGCTGGCTGTTTTCTACTTTCTGCTTATCATCATCTATTCATCCTCTCTCTGTCGCGAAAAGTTAATCCTCTCTGTCGTGAAAAGTTCACCCTCTCTTGTCGTGCAAAGCTAAGCAAAAATTCCTTCAGCAACTTCACTCAAAGTTCACATATGCTATAAGCATCAGAGGTTAGAAGTTGACAATCAACCTCTTAATCAGTAATTAAGCATGTAGTCTTAATATCAGCAGACTAACACATCAGCAGTTCCTCATGTAATCATAACAACAGTAGATAACAGCAGAACAAAGCATGCACTGTCAGTGTCAGCAGATTTTGCACACCTGCAGCCTCTCCTACAGTCATAATCTACAGTAGATGACAGTTGGACAAGGCGAAACACCTGCATCCTCTTCCCTCAAGGATCTAACCACAGTGAGCTTGTTTCTGTGTTCATGACTACAGTTTACTACTTATAAGTAAAAAACAAGGCACATCTAGGTAAAAAGAAAATGATTAAGAATGATTAATACTAATTAAGGATAATAAAATGATTAAAAATGATGAATTAAGAATGATTACTTATTGATACTGATTAAACATAATAAAAATGATTAAGAATGATTATTAATACTGATTAAGGATAATCCCTGATGACTGTTTCTTGTCTGCAATGCTCCCCCTCTCTGTATGCTCTCTGCTGATCATGCTATTTTAACCATAACCTGACTTTGTGGAATAAGCTGGTGTCTTTTGTGTTGTGTGCTAGAGAGGACATTCTTACTGTGGTGGACTATATTGATGTATGTTTTGTAACACAATTTTCACTAGTTCTGCTTCTACATTTTCCTTTGCTGGTGTTTTTGATGTGCCTTGCTGTGCTCACTGTGCTCCCAAAGCGCACGTGCTTGCTTACACACACACACACACACACACACACACACACACACACACACTCTGAGCCTGAGCAGTTTGACACAGAGAGGAGTTTTAACACTGATCTTAACTTTACACTATAAAATAACACTTTAAATGATGACAATGTAGACCACCATCGCTCTAGTAATTACAGTTTCTCAAATGCTAAAACACATTTCACAAACGTTTCGTCCATGTTCTCCAATTTCTAAACACAACCACACCTTCTCCCTTCAAAACTCAAACTTTCACACCAAAAGAGCAGCTCGAAGCTTTCAAAAATGTAAACACTATACACATCATTACACACTACAGCAAAACAATTGAAAACACAATGCTCAATTTGTGAGAAGGTTCTTTGTTTCATAACTGCCAATGCATATTTTTAGAAACTTTACAATAATGGATCTTCTTAGATCTCTGCAGAGGATTGGGCATTTAGATTTGTGAGTTTCATATGAAGAGTATAAATCTATAGTAAATTCTGTACACTACTGTAACACAACTCAATGCAAAAACAGAATCTATTGCACCCAACAGTACTCTTGAAAACATGATCAGGGTGTGAAGTTTTTTTTATTTACACCACAATCACTGTGCGGCATCATGTCGCTGAGCTGCAGCGGGCCACATTACCTCATCCACATCGCAGGCTATATTGTCTCTTGCCAGGCACCGCGGGAAAAACGCCCTGGAATGGCGGATCCATCCTTGGAAGTTCTCCACTGGGATGTCAACACACGCCAGCGCCATTGCCCTTAGGAGGTTCTCTCTAGTGTATGGTTGTCTGTCATAAACCTTCCATCTCCACAATGAGAAGAACTCCTCTATAGGGTTCAGGAAAGGGGAGTAGGGTGGCAGACAGACGTTTAAAAAGTGGTTACTGTTGGTGGTGAACCACTCTGATTTGGTTTGTTCTGTGGAAGCGTACATTGTCCCAAATGATCACATAAATGGGATGTTCGGGCCCAGGATGGTGTTGGCGGTCCAGGAGGATCTCTTTTAGCTCCTCTAGGAAGGTTAGGAGACGTTGGGTGTTGTAAGACCCAAGGACAGCCTGCCGGTGGACAAGCCCCTCCAAACCCATGGCCGCACAAAGAGTAATATTACCCCCCCCCGTTGGCCAGGAACCTCAGTGATGGCTCTTTGGCCAATGATGTTACGGCCTCTTTGCCTTCGTTTCTGCAGGTTGAAGCCAGCCTCATCCAGGAAGAGGTACTCATGAGGTCTGGCCATCGCGTCCAACTGTAACATCCTCTGTGAAAATGTGAAAGTGCACAGGTGTTCAGAACAACAGTCAATCAGGTAGCATAGTATTGTCCAGAAGTAATGTAGGCCACTGAGCAACACAGTATGTTCACTAACTGTACTGTGAACATGGATGTATACTTACTTGCACATACTCGTAACGTAGGTCTTTGTGTCGTGCAGAGTTT
>NC_060163.1:17039436-17046445 GCF_021292245.1 Micropterus dolomieu
CAGAACAACAGTCAATCAGGTAGCATAGTATTGTCCAGAAGTAATGTAGGCCACTGAGCAACACAGTATGTTCACTAACTGTACTGTGAACATGGATGTATACTTACTTGCACATACTCGTAACGTAGGTCTTTGTGTCGTGCAGAGTTTCGCTCAAAGGGAACCCTATAGACTTGTTTCATCCGCATCTTTTGGCGCCGGAGAACTCGGTCTATTGTGGCCAAGCTGACATCATCAATGCCCTCAAAGTTCACATTATCGGCAATGACTTTGTCTCTGATCTCCCGGAGTCTGATGAGGTTGTTCTCACGAACCATATCCACAATGAGGGTTTCTTGTGCCGCTGTAAATATGGCAACCCTCCCACCTCTATGTGGCATTCTTTCAACTCTAAAGAAAGAAACGTGTTGTCAATTGACAGGTTTTACAATACAGTAACAACTGATTTGAAACTAATAGACTACTTTCACAGGCTTGTAAAATTGTATTGTGACAAAGAAAGCAATAGAGTACAATACCTCTTGTGTTGTCTGAATGCCCTGATAATGGTGGCCACGGTGAACCTACTCAGGTTTGGACGGACTCTTAGTCCTGCTTCAGCCATTGTCATGCCATGGACAATGACATGGTCAATGACTGTTGCTCGCATCTCGTCCGTAATGATGGTGCGAGGTTGTCTTGCTCTCCCTCCTGGACCTTCTCCTCTCCCTTGTTGGCCTTCTCCTCTTCTTCCTTGGCCAGCTCTTCTCCCTCCTCTGACTCGATTACCTCTTCCCCTGACTCTGCCTTCATCCATTGTGTTTGTTTGGAATCTTCAGCAAACTGTGCACTCTGAACTTGCTTTTATACATGTGGTCACAGCATTAGCAACAGGTGTTTTCAATTTTGAGTCGTTGTGTGTAATGAATGACGCCAGGTGTGTTCATTTTGTTCAAATATTGCTGACTGTGGCAAGCATTTTGCATCACATGAGCTTTCATTTGAGAATATGAGCAGAGTTCTTTTGCAACTTGTGTTTTAGCAAGGAAAAATGTGTTAAGATTTATGTGAATGGAGGATTGTGTTGTGTGAATTGTGTCTTCATGTGAAATGTGTTTATGATATTGGAAAATGATGGCTAGATTTAGTAAATGTGTTTAGACAACTGGTCATTTGGTTTAGAGGATTGGCTTTTGTGTTTTAGCATTTGAGAAAAACTGTAATGATAACAATTTAGTCTATAATGTTCTAAAATAATTCACAAAACATCAGTAGACTACCTGTCCAGAATCAGAATCAGAATCGGGTTTAATGCCAGGTACCTTTTCACATACAAGGAATTTGCGTTGTTATAATTATTATTAATTATTGGTGCTTGCAGTACACATGAACATAAATAGAAATAGAAATATCTAAAAAGTATACAAAAATTACAATAATACTATAATACAATGCTGACAAGTATGTGCAAAAGTTCACAACATGAGCATAAAGCACAGTTGAGGGTTGTTGTAAAGTGTGGGGTCAGGAGTGTGTGTGTGTGTGTGTGTGTGTGTGTGTGTGTGTGTGTGTGTGTGTGTGTGAGTGTTTGGTGAGGGGGGCATGAGAATCAGTGACAGTGGGGACCCGGGCCTCGTTGAGGAAGCCCACTGCCATTGGAAAGAAACTGTTCTTGTGGTGAGAGGTTTTGGTCCTGATAGACTGCAGCCTTCTGCTGGAGGGGAGTGTCTGAAATAGTTTCAGTCCGGGATGGGAGGGGTCAGCCACAATCTTTCCTGCACGCCTCAGACTCCTGGAGGCAAGCATCTTATCTATGCGCCATCACCACCCCCAAAAAACAAAATACAAAAAAATCAGGAAAAAAGTAAACAATTTCTTACAGTAGTGGTGTGGCAGTGTGGGTAATAGCAGTGGTTTGGAGATTGGGCATCTCTCAGCACAAAGTTGGATGTTCACAGAAAACAGCTGAAATATTCATGTTCTGTTCACCCTATGGGCCGCCTATGCAGACTTTCTACATTTTTTAAATTAATTTCAGACATAATCATTCTTCTTGAAACATGGAGCAAAGAACACCAACCCACAGCCACTGTGAATAATTACTAGCTATAGCTGATAACATCTGCTAGCGACCTGCTTTTGTCTACTTAATTTTTTTTTAAAACAACTAAGAATCTTGATGGTAAATCCCCCACCATCTTAGCAACTTGACCTCATTTTGTCTTTAATCACTGGAAAGAAAAATAACTGTCCAGCACCCACGCCTTATGCACTGAAGAGCTGAAAGAAATGCAAGTTACATTTTGTGAAATAATCAACTTATGACATTTAGAGCAGTGGTTCTCAAAGTGGGGTCAGGGGACCCCCAGGAGTCCTTGAGGAGGTTCCAGGTGGTCCCCAGCAAAAAGGGGAATCATTTATTTTTTTTATGATTCCATCCATAAGTAACACAATGACAGTATGTATAACTACTGGGGTCATGGGTTTCATATACTTTTTTGTAATAAAACATCTAAAACCAAAGTCTGACCCTGGGATAAAATCTTTTCAAATGGGGGTTTGTGGTCTAATTTGTCTCAGGTTTAGGGGTCCTTGATGTGACGAAGTTTGAGACCCCCCCGCTTTACAGAGTCTGGACCCAAATGCAAGACTCAACAGAGGAGATTCAGCTATTTACAGTGAAACAGGGTTAAATAAAGTTACTTGATGAGCGGTGTTGAATAGTGGAGAGCAAGGCAGGCAGTGGGAGTTGATCTGGGTGCTGGTAGGTTGGTTTGGCATGGTGGAGAGCTGGGCAGACAGCTGTTCATGTCTCAGTAGACAAATATGAACACAGGGAAACAACACACAAATCAAAAAAGTCAAGGGAAACAGGAAGGAACTAGGAGGCTTGACCATCAGTGTATTTGCCACACTGGTGAACCGAACTGTCTGGCGAAAACTGGTGAAGAGCCTTGCTTGATATATAGAGTCATGATTAGTGGGATGAGTCTTAGATGTGCAGTAGGGAAGGGTAGCCACCAAGCAGTCGAGGAGCTCCATGCTCAGACAGACATGGACACAGGCACAGACAGAGAGAGACAAACAGGGAAAATAAAACAAGAAAACACACGGAACAGAAAAACAGCAGGAAAGCACAGGTAGAGAAAGAGAGGTCCAGCTCGACCATGACATTAATACGCAATGGTCATCTCCTCAGTGTACACATGGAAGAGCAAGCACCCAGACAGCGTATCACCAGAATAGATATAATGATAATCACTGATGGCATGATGATTCCTAGTGTAAATTACAGTTGAGAACACAATGTCCCCGAAGATTAGAGAGCGATTATCCTCCCACTCATACATTAAAGAGAGTAAACCAGAGATCATTTAGTACACAGTCAAGCTCCTTAATTAAAATTGTGAAAACAGGAAAGATGGGACATCAGACAAATATATTTTCTTGTGCAATAACCAAGACCTACATCGTGGACCCTGCCTTTTTTAGTGCTTTCACAGTCCATAGTCACTGTGTCTGTCAACAGGACATAACCCCAAATCTGCTTTATCATTTATGTCACTTACCAAAACATTAATATGAAACTATTACATTTATATAACATCTATTTTCCCCCAATTACTATTTAATGGAAAACAAAATTGCAGCCTGGATTATACTCACAGGCCACATTTATTCGAGTGAAGGAAGTGCATTTTTGCACTGCAAGCAAGTCATAGGGAGTGGTCAGGGTGGATGGTGAGTGTACAAGGTGCAGGACTGTGACACATGTTTGCATCCTCAGGCAGTAAAGTGATTAGTTTAAGGTTAGGAAGAGAGTTTTTGTTTTTTGTTAGTAAAGTAAACAAGTCACTGTTAACATTTTACTTGGTGTGCAAAGTCCTTAACAGTCTACAGACACACTAGCTCTGTGAGGCTATACTTAGACAAAGCAGGACTTTGAGCTAAATGCTCTTGTTGGCATGCTAACATGCTGATGTGAAACATCACCATTTTTACCATATTCGCCATTTTAGAATGCCAACATTTGCAAATTAGCATCAAAAACAAAGTACAGCTGAGGCTGATGGGAATGTCATCAGTTTTGCTAATAAATCAAAGTATTGGAAAAATTGAAATTTTAAGCTGATTGTGGCACTAGATGAAAAGTGAGGGTATCGCTGAAGTTATGATAATTACAGTACAAAAATATTACCATAGAAACATGAATAACCAATGTTCACGGAAATTCTCATTACCATCCCTAGAGCCATGCCACTATCCATCCATCCATCCATCGTCAACCGCTTATTTTGCATACAGGGTCGCGGGGGTCTGGAGCCAATCCCAGCTGACGAAAGGCGGGTTACACTCTGGACAGGTTGCCAATCCATCACAGAGCCACACATAGACAAACAACCAGTCACAATTTAGGGTCACCAATCATCCTAGGCTGCATGTCTTTGGATGGTGGGAGGAAGCCAGAGGACCCGGTGAGAACCCATGCAGACATGGGGGAAAAAACATGCAAACTCCACACAGAAAGGCCAGGGCAAACGGGGTTTGAACCAACGACCTTCTTGTTGTGAGCGCTATCCACTGGACCACTGTCCCTCCCTGAACTGCACATTACCTTAAAGATATATCTCCAAGTTGGTCCATAATGTCAAAAACCTTGAACACAAATAAGAAAACCCAGATGAGTTGACAGTAACATCAGACACTTGCACATGTAAACATGACAAGATTACCATCAACTCCATATCTGTAAACAGCGCTTGAGGACTCCATACCCTCAAACATAGCTTCATAGATAAACATAGCAGAGCAGGCAGGCATTCAAGATGGAGAGATATGAATTAATCACTTCAAAGCGCTTTGAGCCACCTGTAAACAACAACACCGATAGCCTACCCAAGAACCCAGCACAAATAATAGGAGCTTGTAGAAATTGCCAAATATAGTCACAATGCACTAGATTTTTCTATCACATAATTAGAGGTAAAAGCAAAACTTGAAGCCCTTGTAGTTCTCACAGCATATTAGGGCAAAAAATGTAGTACAGTTCAAAGAAATGTCAATAAGCCATTTAAAAACAGCTCAACCTGATCCTCAATGCATGTAATTCAAAACTTAAAATACAGCAGCTTGATCAGCTCATGTCAAGTCAGTTTCATTCACACTATGTACTCCCCAATACAACACCCTCTCCCCTTGGACTCTCAGTTCGGATGGGAAAAATAAAAAAACACAGGAAAGGTCAGTGAGTCTCTTGAATAATACATTTCCTAAAAGAACAATGTATGACACTAAATTTAAATTCGGTTTATTGCCCAAGCACAGACCTACGACGGAGTATTAGGGCCACATTAAGGGAAAGAAATTGAGGATTAAGATTTTTTGAGAATAAAGCCCAAATATCAAGATTAAAGTTGAAATGGTACTTTATTCTCGTCATTATTATTTTTTCTTGTCATTTTGACTTTCTTCTCAACAACAAACAAAAAGTTTATGGTTGTTAGTGAAACAAATCAGTGTAGAAAGAAAATACCTTTTTTTGTCTCAGCCTCTCATAATTCAATATAGCAAACAAACTTTCCCTTAAATTTGAAGAAAATAATTTGCTCATTCAAGGTCCCCATAGGATGGATCCTAAAGGCTTTGGTTGATCCACTGACCTTGGCTCTGCTGCCACTAGCAGGTCAAAGTTTTCAATGCAACATCTACTACAGATGTAGATGGACTGGAAATTGTTGGACAGTCATTGGTAGTGCCCAGAGTATTTTTCATACTTACAAAACAACATAATAAAAATGTATGTGCAGTCCTATATTGGCAACAATAAAACACTTCTTTTAATAAACAGGACTGACTCTAACAATGCATGAGACATACATTTTCAACATTCAATAATGAGCAGTGAGAATGATCTCTCGGTTTAGCCCAAACAAACTGTTACCAAACAACGAAACTTATCAAACTTACTGGAGCATCGTAATTCTGTTATTGTTGTTATTCTTTACTAATTCTTCATTGGGCTATTATTTTACTTCCATAACAGCCTTTATTATTATTATTATTATTATTATCAGGGTCTCGGGGGGCTGAAGCCAGTCCCAGCTGACATCGGGCAAAAGGTGGGGTACACCCTGGACAGGTTGCCAATCCATCGCAGGGCTATTATTATTATTATTATTATTATTATTATTGTTATTACTGTATTAAGTATTTACCAAATGTTACGGAGCTACTAAGGCGACATGCGCAAAAAGATAGATACAAATACAATTTGTACAAACTGTATCTCGTGAGCACCAGACACATTCTCTTGGACACAGGAAATTTAAACACAAGAAATTTATTTATATTTTGCCAGAGGGGCTCTGTACAATGTATCAAATGTGTAGTAATATTTATTCTCAAAAAAATATCACCCCAAATTTACCTTCTTACGGAAGCCCTAAGCGGCCATCCATTTTCCCATGATCTCGAGATAACAACTATTGTTTTCCCGTGATAATGGGATAATTTTCTTGTGATCTCAATAGAAAACAGTAGTTCCCCTTCGAGGGAACTCAAACTGCGTCGGTTACGACACTATGGGAACGCCTCTAGGCGAAGCAGGTCTGAACGTGAATGAAATCACTCCAATCCTATTGGCTTGTTGCTAGAACGGTAAGGTGTGACAGAATAACCGGAGGAGTATAAAGCACACCTGTACCGTTCTCGGCTTCTCCCGCTCGCGGTTTGGATCCGGAGACGCTGCAGCAATCCGACTCCGAGGAGGCGGACGTGCTCAGCGCAGTGGACGATGACTTCCGGGTGTCGGGGCGGCGTCATCTGGCGGCGCCCGACTATGACGTGCTGCTGGAGGTGGTGACTAGAGCCATGGCTAAGCTCAACATCAACTGGCCACAGGAGGAGCAGACACCACAGGCTAGTGGTAAGCTTGATGAAAGGTTTCTTAAGCACCACGTGCCACCTCCACGCCGGTCTCTGCCATTCTTTCCTGATTTACATGATGAACTGAGTAATCATGGGGCAGACC
>NC_060163.1:17046545-17053992 GCF_021292245.1 Micropterus dolomieu
GAAGCAGGTCTGAACGTGAATGAAATCACTCCAATCCTATTGGCTTGTTGCTAGAACGGTAAGGTGTGACGGAATAACCGGAGGAGTATAAAGCACACCTGTACACACTCATCATTAGCTTTTTTTTATTCAGCAGGCGCTCTGTATGTTGTTTGAAGAAAGCTCCAGTCCTACAAGCAGTGTGTCTTACCTGAAGAAGAAGTCTACCAGCATGTCCGGCAACCAGATGTACAGAAGGTGTGTTTTTTCTTGCCCTCGGTACATCACGGATGGAGATTCTCATGAGATGTGTGTCTCATGTTTGGGGATGGAGCACGCACGGGCAGCTCTCGAGGGGGCTGCCTGTGCCCGTTGCGAAGCCCTTTCCGTGCGGGTACTGAGGGACAGCATGGCTCTCTTTTCCGAGGATGGCCGGATGTGTTTTCCCCGTGGTGCGGGCCCTGCGGCCGCTGAGGCGGCCCGGCGGCTTCACTCATGGGTTCACAGCGTGATCTGTCGGAGGATTTCGGGACGGCTGAGGCTTTTTCCCGACCTTCATCCGCTGGCTCCGACGCTTCCTTTGCTCGTTCGGGAGCCCGTTCTCGGCTTCTCCTGCTCGCGGTTTGGATCCGGAGACCCTGCAGCAATGAGACCTGCTCAGCGTAGTGGACGATGACTTCCGGGTGTCGGGGCGGCGTCATCTGGCCGCGCCCGACTATGACGTGCTGCTGGAGGTGGTGACTACAGCCGTGGCTAAGCTCAACATCAACTGGCCACAGGAGGAGCAGACACCACAGGCTAGTGGTAGCTTGATGAAAGGTTTCTTAAGCACCACACGCCACCTCCACGCCGGTCTCTGCCATTCTTTCCTGATTTACATGATGAACTGAGTAATCATGGGGCAGACCCTTCTCTACATGGCTTTCCACACCCCGATCACTGAACTACAGTAATGTGATGGGGGTTAGGGACCGTGGTTATGGGAGGATGCCTCGGGTGGAGGATGCGCTTGCGAGCTATCTCTCCCCTCGACTTGCGTCCTCCCTGGAGAAGCCGGCGTTACCATCCAAACCATGTCGCACCACATCCACGCTCGTGGGGAAGGCGTACATGGCAGCGGGCCAGGCAGGTGCGAGCTTGCACACCACGGTGCTTCAAGCCTACCAAGCCGACCTGCTACAGGAGATGGTTCAGAGGGGGGGTCCCTCTGAGGAAGATCTGGCGGAGCTTCGCAGAACCACGAAGCGTTAGACGCAGGGCGAAGCGTTCCGCCAGTACCTCCCTCGCCGGTCTGGATCCAAGGCAGCTGAGGCTGCCAGGCGTAGGTCCCTTCCCTCTACGAGCTCCTACGGAGAGGAGAGGAAGCAGAGTGTCGCTTCTCGGGGGTCCCCCCGAGGAGCTGGGGCAGCGAGACGGCGCTCTCACCCTCAGCCGTCTGAGAGACGCGATCTGAGGACCGTCATCCAGTCCCGACGGAGCTCAGGGAAGACCGGGGTAGGGGAGTCTTTCTCCCCTCCCGCACCCCCCCCACCCCCCGGAGGCCGACCGAGGTCCCCTCCGCCGTGGCAACAGGTGATGTTATCCCGCCGTTTACACGTTCAGGACGCACTTGCCACCATCGAGTCCACGCCGTACTGCCTGCCCCGAGGGTCTGCAGTCACCGTGGATCTTCGGCGGCTCTCCCCTGCCGTTCTGGGGCTTCAGAGGTCCACCAGAAGATCACACGAGACACCGACCACCAGCCCCGAGGGGCAGACTTTGCAGAGGCTTGGCGGAGCCTGACGAACATTTCTCCCTGGGTCCTGCGCACTGCCATAGATGGGTATCGACTACAGTTCAAAACCCGCCCTCCAAAATTCAACGGGGTGGTTTGGACTGTGGTCCGCCCGGAGCAAGGTCCGGTGTTGGGACAGGAAGTTCGTACTCTGCTGAGGAAAGGGGCCGTGGAACGTGTCTCCCCCCCAGACAGAGACGCCGGCTTCTACAGCCGGTACTTCATAGTCCCCAAGAAGGACGGAGGGCTGCGCCCTATTTTGGATCTGCGGGTTCTAAACCGGTCTCTGAGGAGATTCAGGTTCAAGATGCTCACCATCCCCGGCATCGTGTCGCACATCCAATCCGAGGATTGGTTCGTCACGATAGATCTACAGGACGCCTATTTCCACGTCTCCATCCGTCCTTCTCACAGGAAGTTCCTGAGGTTCGCCTTCGGGGGTGTGGCTTACCAGTATCAGGTTCTTCCATTCGGCCTGGCACTTTCCCCTCGCACATTCACCAAGTGTATGGATGCAGCACTGGCCCCGCTGAGGCTCCAGGGCATCCGGATTCTCAACTACATCGACGACTGGCTCATCCTAGCCCAGTCTCGAGAGTTGGCGGTTCGACATCGAGATGTCGTTCTGGCTCATCTGCGGCGTTTAGGGCTGAGGCTCAACGCAAAGAAGAGCGTGCTGGCGCCCACCCAACGGACTACGTTCCAAGGGGTTGTATGGGATTCGACAACGATGCGGGCACATTTGTCTCCGGCACGTGTCGACACCATATTGGCTGCCGTGAAAGGGGTGAAGTTAGGCCACGCCATCACTATGAAACACTTTCAACGAGTGTTGGGTCTCCTGGCGGCTGCGTCCAGCGTAATACCATCTGGACTGCTGCACATGAGACCCCTGCAGTGGTGGCTAAGGAACAAGGGTTTTTCCCCGAGGGGAAATCCTCTCCGTCTGATTTGGGTTACGCGCAAGTGTCTTCGTTCCCTATCAGTTTGGAAGGAAACTTGGTTCCTGTCCCAGGGGCCCGTGCTGGGAGGGTCTTGTCGCCGGCTGGTTATTTCGACAGACACCTCCCTCACAGGCTGGGGCGCGGTCATGGACGGCCGCTTTGCAAGGGGATCCTGGCAGGTGCATCAATCCGAGTGGCATATCAACTGTCTCGAGATGTTGGTGGTGTTCCAGGCTCTAAGGAGTTTCCTGCCCGATCTCCAAGGCCACCACGTCCTGGTTCGTTCCGAAGAGAACAACACAGCGGTCACATCTGAATTACCAGGGCGGTCTGCGCTCGCGCCCTCTGGACGCAGAATCAGGGAGCAGACCTGCTGTCGAGGCAGGGGCTGAGGCCCGGGGAATGGAGACTTCACCCCGAAGTGGTGGAGCTCTTGTGCGAAGAGTTCGGCCCCGTAGACGTGGATCTGTTTGCGTCTCAAGAGACTACGCACTGCCCGCTATGGTTTTCTCTCGTTCCTCCAGCCCCGTTGGGTCTGGACGCCATGGTACATTCGTGGCCGAGGCTATGTCTGTACGCTTTTCCCTGGGTTCTGGAGCGGGTCCGCCAGGACAATGTCGGCCTACTGCTCGTAGCCCCGTTCTGGCCAACCCGGGTGTGGTTCTCGGACATCATGTCGCTCCTGGACGGCCCGCCGTGGCGGGTCCCTCTGAGGAGAGACCTGCTGTCCCAGGCGCAGGGCCGGGTTCTTCACCCTTGCCCCGCCATATGGCGACTGTGGGTCTGGCCCCTGAGGGGGCACAGTACCTAGAGGCGGGTCTAACAGCCGGAGCAGTCGAGACCCTCCTGAGCTCCAGGGCCCCGTCAACACGGAGGATGTACGGCCTGAAGTGGAGCGTTTTCTCCACTTGGTGTAGGGAGCGGTCGGTGGACCCTGTTACCTGCCCGGTGGTTCAGGTACTTGAGTTCCTCCAGGACCGATTCTCTGCTGGTCTTTCCCCTTCCACCCTCAAGGTGTACGTGGCAGCTATTTCGTCTTTCCACACCCCTCTGAGGGAGGGGTCCTTGGGGAAACTTCCCTTGGTTGTACGTTTCCTCCGTGGTGCCTGAAGGATGAGACCTGCGACTCGGTCCAAGGTTCCCACTTGGGATCTGGCAGTGGTTCTTGGGGCGTTGGCTGAGGCCCCCTTCGAACCCCTGGAGTCAGCTGAGGCTAAGCACTTGACCCTCAAGATGGCCTTTCTCCTTGCTATCACCTCTCTGAGGAGGGTGGGGGATCTCCAAGCGCTTTCGGTTTCCCCGCAAAGCCTGGAGTTTGCCCCGGGGAATATTAGGGCTATCCTGCACCCTCGTTCAGGATACATCCTGAATAAAGTGCCTTCTTGTGCGGCAGGGTCCACAGTGCTGCAGGCATTTCATCCTCCACCTCATGTGACGGCGGAGGACGGGAGACTTCGAGACACTGCGTCGGCCCGCCGCACCTCTCTCCCCGCCTGAAGCGCCTGTTTCATAGTTTAAGCTAATGATGAGTGTGTACAGGTGTGCTTTATACTCCTCCGGTTATTCAGTCACACCTTACCGTTCTAGCAACAAGCCAATAGGATTGGAGTGATTTCATTCACGTTCAGACCTGCTTCGCCTAGAGGCGTTCCCATAGTGTCGTAACCGACGCAGTGTCTCGTTCCCCTTCTCGGGGAACCAGGGTTACATACGTAACCCGAGACGTTTAACATAGGGGTCAGTGTGTGCATCCCGGTGATTGGTCCACATCCATCAACCTATGAACTTTCACTTCTCCATCATTCACAGGTAGAGGAAACTGCTGTGCTTCTCATTCAGGGGAATCTATTTAAGGTCACACATACACTGGCGGCTATTTCGGAACCTTTGAAATAGCCGTCGAGAAATGAGTGATTGGATTCCCCTGGATCTCTTCATAACAACTTTGTTGAAGGTTTGAAGAGTCCGTTCCCTGTTTTATCTCACTTCATAAGACACATTCTTTCAAAAAAAGCCTTTACTGTGATGCCTATTTTTATTATATTTTTTATTATTATTTCAACTTTTATATGTTTTTATATTGATTATTGTAAACCTCTGGGTGAGGGTTATTCTTATTTTTAGCTTTAGCTGTGAAATGGAAATTCAATTAAACAACAAAGGTCATGCTTAAGGAATGATGATTGTTTTTTTACTCAAATGCATTTATTTGTCTTTTAGCACTTACATACTGCAGCATCAACAATAACTTTTAGTTCAAATCAAGCCTGGAACCTTTACAGATGTCGCCCCCTCTCTCCCTTCCCTTTCCCGTCTCTCTCTTTACTGTGACAAAATAATGGTAAAAAAAAAAATCTTTAAAAAAGTATTTTATGGTTGATTCCTTGCTCATGCTTTGGTAATGTGTTCTTCCATAATGTTCGTG
The DNA here is from genome assembly GCF_021292245.1 of Micropterus dolomieu. Classification (NCBI taxonomy): domain Eukaryota; kingdom Metazoa; phylum Chordata; class Actinopteri; order Centrarchiformes; family Centrarchidae; genus Micropterus; species Micropterus dolomieu. Next base: position 17,051,668 of record NC_060163.1, read on the forward strand.
TGAGTTATTGCTGTCAATACTAGAATCACTGAACAAAACATGAATTTATATGTTGACATGGAGGTATGCACAACAAGAAAGAACAATTCAAAACTAGAAAATAACAGAAAAGGGTAGACCAGCAAACTTCAGTCTGGCTCCCATCATTCATTCTCACTTCTTTTACATTACTTTGAGGCACTGTAACTCAGTGGTGGAATGTAAGTAGTAGATTTACTCAAATAACAAATTTACAGTACAAATAGTATAAATTTGAGGTACTTATTTTCATTTTGCACTACTTGCCCCTCCTCCACTATGTTTCTGAGGGAAAGTGCTGTACATTTTATTCCACTACATTTATTTGACAGCTGTATTACTTTGTAGATTACATGCAAAACTTACAGCATGATGAGCATATAATATGATGTATGGCTATAGTTACCCAACAGTATACATTATTTGCTCAACCTCAGTTTACAATAGTAAAACATTCTTACGCATTAATGCAACAGTAATTATAATCCAGTTACACAGTATGTTACAATATGACATTGACAAGAGCTCCTCTGCACCACCTTTTATGTTGCTTTTCTTTTAGTTTGGCAGTTTCTAATCATTTCCTGTCTTCCTGTTGTTATTGGTTGAGTGTGAAACCACTTTGAACAACCCTTTTTTGACAAGTGAAGTTTTGTACAAAAGTACAAAAACACTGCCTTGCCTTGAGCACAAAATTAATTTGTCTGGAAGAAAATTCAAGTATTGCCCTTCGTGCCACAGAATGCATTACTTGTTACACAATCAATAAAACAGAGTTGAAGTCATGAACGCTTTACCTGCATTTTGTGGATGAAACACACTTTGGAGCCAGAATATTGTATTGTAATGAAGGCATATTTTGCACATTAGCATGTTCATGCAGAGCTTTCTGGCTTCAGAGGCCACAGACACCTCCTTGCCTTCCATAAATAAGTCCTTGCCATGCCTCTTCCCTGGCGGCGTGACCGCAGTTTGAGGTCTGCTGGCCTGGTCAGTAGAGCAAGTTCAGCATTCACGTCATGAATCCTTCTTACAAGGACACCTGTTGGCTGTGGCCGATAAGAGGCAGCTGTTTGCTGGTGCTCTATCAGCAACGCTTCTGCAAGGCAGCATTGAGAAGAGAGGGCGGCACTTGGCCCTCTACCAAATATTTTACAGATATGACAGTAACCCCCCTTTACACACACACATGCCTCACTTATATACCTCATATTATATGCGGAGAGAGATGTGTAGCCCCTCCAGAGTAAGAAGGTGGAGTTCACATTCCAAAGATACAACTCAGGTGGATGGAAGATTCTCAGTTTACCCTGACAAGTGAGTCAATTCAGGGTGAATCAATAATTAGAATCAAAGTCCACACAGACCTTGTGTATGGTCACTACAATGAAAATCAATACATACAATATATATGGTAAGTAGACAGATGACAGTGCAGAGGAATGCATGAATGAATGATTACTCTGTCAAAATATTTAATGAAAAGATAATTGTGTCTAGAGATCAAAGCCACGAAAACATGGTAACTAACCACTACCATGAAAATTAGTACATAAACAAAGGAATGAGTGAAATAATGAAATTAGCTGAATTTTATAAAAATTTGTTACAAACCTGCATAGTGTCTATGGGTCATAGTTAACATAGATGTGTTAACTAGCAAATACTGTGAAAAAGAGGCCGTGGAGAAGAATGAATGAATAAAATGAAATTAGCAGATAAACTATGATTGTGCTTAAGGAAAACAAACATGGCAACAAGCCACTACCATGAAAAGAGTTAATTTGGAGGTGGGTGAATGAACAAATGTCTGAATTTGTTGAATTAAATGAAGTGATGTACTTTTGAATCATATTTTTCAATTATACTATACTTAGACAGTGTAACTAACCTTTGCAATGATAAACGTTTCAGGGTCATTATTATTCACACAGATCATGGTAACTAGCCAAAATATTTACTCTGATATCTCTGAGCCACTCATTCATATCATGCTGGCCTAACATTCCCAAGGGTGAAAGGATAAGGCTAATATATCCTGTGAATTCACTCCACTGAAGGAAGCACCAGATACATTTTGTGTCCCCTCGCAACCCGGTCTCACTCCCAAGTCGTCACATATGGACGCTTGGTCAAGAGCCATAATCGTCAGTTTGTGACCCACTAGGGATCCCTTTGACGTCATAGTTCGACGTATTGAGGGAAGCCCTGTTGTGTCAGTTTTTGATGGTAAAGGCAAGTATGATATTTAAGAGAAAAGACGAAGTAAGGAGGTGATTGGGGTGGATAGAGGGCCAGAACCCGGAC
>NC_060163.1:17054092-17140331 GCF_021292245.1 Micropterus dolomieu
GAACAGGGTTTGTGTCCCGTGCGAAACAAAACATTAAATGTTTTTATTTAGGCGAGTGAGGTAAATTGACATTAACGTTAGTTAACTTAAGTCTTAATTGACATACATAGCTATTTTAACCCAAACCATGATCTTTTCCTAACCTTAACCAAGTAGTTTTGTTGCCTAAACCCAACCAAGTACTTTCTGTGCCTAAACCTAACAAAACTGCAACGTTTCACGACTTTAATTATGCGCGTTTCAACATGGCAATGTATCGAAACGTTACGTTTTACCTTGAAAGTGTAACCGGATATTGCATATTTATTGTTGCTAAGCGTTGCTAACTTGACTGTGGATCCCTAAACGTCAATAATTGATGCAAAAGGGCTACCCAAGTCTTTAAAAAGCGACGACAAAGGGCCTTGATCATGCGTCAGACATTTGACGAGTAGGGAGTGAGACTGTGTTGCCCCTTGAGACCATCTGTTAAATATACGTTATGTCTCAGTACGTCAAAAATTTTGATGTCACACAGAGCTTACGTCCTGTTACCAGTAGGTGGCGCTACCACTGTAAATAAATATCGGCATGTAGATGTTATCAAGCACGTAAAGTTAAGTACAGGTTTGAGCACATGTACAGTGAAGTTACGACGACTTCCTGTTTCAAGGTGAAGCATGGAACTTCGCCACCCCGCCAAAGATACCACATTGAAGGAAAACTCACATGCTTTACAACTTGACATCATCAATGTGTTGAGTTTTCTGAGATAGTTTTGAGGTAGATATATCCAACCTGCAAGAAGTGGTTCATCACAGCATGAAAGTAGTGACTTCCTGTTGCCAGCAGGTGGCCCTATGACTATGGGTGAATTTTGGCTTGTTGATGTGTTCGGGGCAGGACTCTTATCAAACGTAATGTTTGGTGCAGATGTGAACATGTAGACTGAAGTTACAACAACTTTGTACAACTTTTAATCGTCAATGGGATTAGAGTAGACCGGGAAAGTTTTAATTCGATTGGATTAATTCTCTAGGAGAGTTTGTTAAAGTACGAAGTGTGTAAATCGCCTGAAATGAGCATTAAATCCAAAATGGCCGACTTCCAGTTGGGTGTGGGGCATCGTTCCAAGAGGCTTTTTTGTACGTCTGGATATGATATATGTACCACAGAAATTTCATATATGTAGGTGAAACGTGCCGTGGGGGCTGCTCTGTAGGGGGTGCTACCAAGCCATTTTGCCACACCCATGTGCGAGACCCATAAAATACGAAATTTTTTGCCCGTCTGAATTATGTGAAAAGTTTGGTGAGTTTTTGAGCATATTTAGGCCCTCAAAAATGACATTACTTTGCAGAAAAATAATTCCTTCAGTTCCAATAGGGGCCTCACATGTTTCATGCTCGAGCCCTGATAAATACACAGACACATATCATGTCATGATGGATCTCTTGGATTTAATACAATTTAGTTTTGAAGTTGAATTGAGATATTACAATTTAGAATCAACTTTATAATGATCAATGCACACAGTAAGTACCAGTACAACAAAATGCAATTTATTCTTATAAGTGCATGATGACCTCCCATAAATCCCTGCATAGCTTTGCACAACTCCAACCAAGTAGGTCTACTCAGCAACTTAACTGAAAACACCTGTGAGGGTATGTGGGGAAATGCATCAACTTGAACAAGTTTATCATATGTTACATATGTAAAATCAAAGTAACAAGTAGCATTTAAATAAATGTAGTGAAGGAAAAAGTACAATATTTCCCTCTGATATGTCTGTAGCACTGGATATACTTAAGTAAAAACACAAGTACCTTAGTATATGTATGTACATTAGTACAGTATTTGAGTAAATGTACTTAAAAGTTACATTCTACCACTGCCTTAAGTAGCATAATATGTGTTATCTTTGAGTTCCTGTAGATCTACTTTACAGGATAACAGACCGTTTTGGTGTAAAAATGTTGATGATACCTCAGATGTCATCCAGTTTATAAAAACTGAGCTTTGGGGCTCTGGAACATGTTATGGATACAGATGGACACATAATAAAGTAAAAGAACATGGCCTTCTTTTGTCGAGTGAAGAAATTATTTTTTTTCCGCCAATCAATCTTTATTTGTCCCCATAGGGAAACTAGTTTGCTGCACAATCAAGCAGGCATTGCATCATACAGCACAGAGATAACCATCAGACATACTGATAAACATACTAATCCACACACTAATACACTTAATTCCTATACCCCGCACCTTGCTACCGATTAAATTAGGCAGACCAGACCAACTGAGCATCCTGCCTATTTAGCTATATACAGTATGTGTGTGTGAAATGGCTAACAAACTTTTCTAAGGAGCCACCTGGAGTCGCCGACACATACTTCCAAAAGCACGCACAGAAATAGTCTGTTCATTTTAACTAAAGAATTTATTTATTTATCTAAACTCCGGTTGACTTTCCAACAACGAAAAAATAAATAACACAAATAAAAAGACCAACACATCATTGATATTACTAATGTGAAGTGCTGCAGTCAGAAAACTGTTGGCTCTCCGCTCATCCACAGGCCCTCCCTATCATCTACTTAAGGGCAACCCATCAATGCCCTCGCGATGCAGAATCAAGGAGGAGCAGGTCACTAAACAATGTAAAATCTTTCCTAATTCATAAATCACAATATCCAAATTTAACTCAAAACATCTGTTTTCTTATTTAAAGAACTCTCAGTATGGCTCCAACAATGTGCCTTACCTGTTTAAAAACGTAATTGCTTGAGGCACACATGAAGATTTTGATCTATTTTTGGTAAATAGAGGGAGGCAATATCATCGTCCTGATGGCAACAGTTCAAATTAAGGGGCAAGGGGATGTCTCCCACAATGTTTTTTGCCTTGTTCATCATCCTGTCCCTATAGATACATTCCATATTCAATATTAAATATGATGTCTCCGAGCCACTCATACATATCATGCTGGCCTAATATTACCGGGGGAGAAAGGATAAGGATATTAAATCCTGGGAATTTACTTCACAGAAGGAAAAGACATAACTCCCCACCCTTGCTAACAGGAGATCAATGGCACACCACAGACAGACACCATTTTTTAGCAGTCATCAGCTCAGAATAAAACCTTGAGGATTTAATGGTGTTTTCATTGATCTATAAGATACGCATGCTTCTTCCAACACAAAAATTATCAATCATTCATTCCACCAAATTTTGGCAAATTTTCATAACATTGGATATAAAAACATTTTTGGATGAAAGGAAAAAAGCAAATGTTTAATAAAAGTAATCGAGATAAGCGATAATGGATTTTTAAACACCCTCGAAATCTGACAGAAGCAAACAAAGTTCATGCAAATAGCCGGCTTCACAGGAGTAGTAGGCACATCATAATCATAATGTATTATGTTGAAAATGCTTTATTGTTAGATGTTTGTTGAATATAAATCCTCTTAGGAATTTCACCATTCAATGAGAATATTCTTAAATAAGGAAATCTATTCAGTGATTGTTCCTTGGCTACATCGTCAAGTGTCGTAAATCAGCACTAAGACTGATACTTAAGATTTAGTCCTACACTTCACTTAAATTAGAACTATGATGCTTGATAACTAACGTTTAAACACAGCTTTCAGCCAAGAATTTTTTCACTCTTAAGTCAGTTCTTAGCAGTGTTCTTATGAGTAATTCTGAGAAGCTTGATAAATAGGGGCCCGGATCTAACTGAATTGATAGAAAAACTACAGATTTAACAGTTTCAGCCATGCTGATTGCATATAGTATAAACCTCTTACTCAATGCTTACTCTGTCATCATTATGGAATTTGGAAAGCAGAATTGTTTTGAGAGTCTGCGAGTCTCTTAAATTAGGATATTCTAGTAGTAGCCCATGTAGTTTAGGTTTAAAAGTGTGATTTTCAAACACTAAATAAGCTTTTACTGTTAAATTCTCCTCTCTGTCTTGCATCCAATGCTGTGTTTTGATTTATGAAACTCTTTTCAAGTAGCGCGGCCTTCAGAACAGAATTCGGAACAGGTCCTATCTTCTCCTCTGGCCCTTATCTCAGTGAAGTGTCCTTCACTAGCCCTATAAAGACCTGAGACACACTCTGTTACTTTGCTGTCACTGCCGAAGACAGACAATATGCTGCCCGCTGTTGTAAAGCTCTGCTGTGGAATCTCCTACCCACATCTGAGGAGTATGGCAGGTAAACACTCCTAATAATGTCAGGAAAGATGTTTCTTCTTTATTCCTTTTCATGCAAATGCTGCATTCTAGATAAGAGTACTGAGGTTTTGTTTTCCTTTTGCATCTCTTAAATGTTCAATCATGCAGGACTTCAACGCACAGCTGTGGCAGTGATAGGCCAGGAGATCACACAGCTGCAGAGATGGGGACAGGTCCAACATCACATGAGAACACATGCTGGATTAAAGTACAGTGGTAAGATACATAAATGTGTTGGCTTCATAACATTTTTTACAGTGTGGTTGTTGAAAGATTACTTAGAAGAATCTTTTGCAGAGCCCAAACCTGAAGATATAAAGCCTGTGCCTTCGAAAGAAGATCAGCTGTTCTATGTACAACAAGGCCAAGAAGCAATGAGAAAGGCTCTCAGTATGCTGGAAGACAAACAAGGATGGAAGGTCGAGATCACAGAGGTAACTTGTGAGTCATTTAGGTGCCATCCTGACTCATCAAAGTGTTTCTTCTCCAATTTCCACGCTCTGAAATAAGCTGGACCTAAGTAACCACTGTGTTTTTGTTATTATATACATCCGCTTGTTGCTCCTTTTCAGAGCAACGGGGATGTGATCTGTAGCAAAGTGATGTCAGGGGACCGGAAAGTCTTCAGACTGGAGGCAGTACTAGAGGCCAGTGTGGACGAACTCTATGACCTCCTGTTTGTCAGAGTGGAGGAGATGCACCAGTGGAACCCGAGCATACAGCATATCAATGTAAGCTGCTGACATTTGTAATATGTTTTCTATTCTATATGTACACTTCTTGACTTTTGTAGTCTTTTTCCCCCCATATTTTTTCTTTTCTCTTACTATGTTTACTGTTATGCACCAAATTACTAATAGAAACTTCTTGTGTGTGAATACCTACTTGGCAATCTATCAATAAATCTGATTCTGATTCAACAACTCACATGAGCCTGCTGTTGATCAGAAATTGCATAAACTGTGAAACCTTTAGCATACACAGTACTGTATACAAATACTAAATAAGCAGGCTCAGTTTAGAGGAGATCTGTATTTCTTTTTAATATTAAAAACTATATTGAACTCTTTTATCTTACTTTATATGGTCTAGTTTTCTGCACATTTCTGTTTATACTCATAATTCATGTCATGCTATTTATTTGCAGCAAGAAATGTATACTGCTAGACCTCTCATTGCATATATTGCAGTTCAATTCTATAGTCAATGCAGTGTTTTAGTGTTTTGTTTTGTCTGTTTTAGGTTCTGAAGCATGTTGGACCTGATACGATTGTCACTCACGAGATTTCAGCCGAGACAGCAGGAAATCTGATTGGCCAAAGAGATTTCCTGAGTGTCAGACACAGTTGCAGACAAAAGTCCAGAGTTTATCTTGGAGGAGCAGCGATTCAGCTGGAATCCTTCCCACCTCAAGCAGGCTTTGTGAGGTAGGATCATGTGCAGAGCAGGTGCAACTCTGTTTAGGCACTAGGCATTAATCATCATGTGATATACAAATAAATATATAAATATATATACATAGATACATTCAACAGGTTCATTAAACTTTCTCTCATAAAACATAACGTCCAAGTAGCAAGATGTCAGAACAAAATGGAAAAAATCTTTGACTCCACAGTAAAAAATTGTATTTTTATTTGCTTTGACATTTTTATTTGGTCTGTGGTAACGTGCCCAGCACCGGCTAATATCAGTGGGCTTAAATGTCTGCAGTCATATCTCCTGTGTGTTAGATTTAATATTTGGCTGAGTAACTGTTACACATTTCTGCAGTGTTTCCAATAAACAAAACTAAAAGTCTACAGCCGCGCTGGCAGCTCTGTAAAGCGCTTAATAAGGAAAGGTTAACGGTCATGGTCATTAGAATTCATCCCGAGGAGGGCACGAATGTCTGTAACAAATTTCTTTTCTTTTAATATTTTACCTTATTTTATTTTAATTTAATTAACTCACTTTGATTGAATTAATTTAATTCAATTGAGTTAAATATAATTTATTTGACTTAATTTAATAAAATGTATTTGAGTAAACATCATTAAATTCAATTGATTTATTTTATTTCAATATTTGATTTAATGTAATTTAATTCATTTAATGTAATTACATTTAGTTAATATAATCTAATTCAGTTGAGTGATTTTAATTACATTTCATTTATATAATTTCATTGTATTGTTTTAATTAAATTCAATCTAATTCATTTATTTGATTAAATTGCATTTTATATCATTTACGTCAATCTAATTAATTGAATGTAATCCAGTTAACTTCATTTATTTTAATTCAAGGAATTTGATGATTTATTTGTTGATTACATTTTGTATTTAATTTATCAATCTGAAATTGCAAAGTAACTAGTGACTAAAGTTACCAAATAAATGTCGTCAGGTAAAAATGACAATAATTGCCTCTAAACTGTAGTGGTCAAAAATGTAGCCTTAGTTCAGGCAGGGATGTATGGGCAGGGAGGTGGAACAGAGCCACACCGCCAAACATAACTACTGCAAGCAAATCAACTCTTACTTCCACCACTGCCCTAGAATCATACTGCTAGTAACAATGTTTATGACATAAGGGCCTAATTAATTTGAATGAATTTCAATACATTGATAAACGCAAGAAAGATGAGAGCAGTTCTAGTTTGTAAATAAAAATATACATAACGGAACCATTCCTAATAAACCTTGGCTGACTGCTGATGAGTTGGTTTGCATGTTTACAGAGCAGAGGATGGACCAACTTGCATTATCATACAGGCTATGGAAGAGGATACCAGAAAAAGCCACTTCACATGGCTTCTTAATATGGACGTAAAGGTAAATTTATATGTAATGTATTTTCCATTTTGTGAATGATAATTGGAAAAGCATTTGCAGACTCCAATGTGTGTGATATTCATTTATTACATTTCTTATGTAATAAATTAATATTGTACAGATGGGAGTGAGCAGATGCTTTTTCTATTAGTTCTAAGCTCCAGCTATTCCGCCAGGCTTATATCTGCTGAGCAGTGAGCTTCTTAGATTGGCCACACACCATCCAGCTATTTCAGTAAATCAATATACTAAAATGATGTACAGGTTTCAGTCTGAGGACAAGCTTTGTGGCATTATCACATAGAAATGTGAGAAAATATTTGTATTTCAGGTGAGGATATGCTCTTTAAGATGCTCTCATATATTCTCCCAGGTGAGGAATGGGTGGTGATGGTTTGCAGTAAATAAACTGCCGTGTTGGTGGAGCTAGATGTAGCTAGTGTTTAGTGGATTCACATGACTGACAAATGCTTCATTTGACAAGAAACTGCATAGACATTATGATATAAATACAGTATACTCATACTGATGTATTATTGCTAAGTGGAGTACAGCTTTTATTATTTTTCTGCTATTTTTTCCCACCACTACTAATACTTTAAATCAGGCACTTAAAATCAGGATTTCTCTTTGATTTTAACTATTGTTTTTTCGAATCTGTCTCTTTTGAGTCCCACAATTCTATGGAATCTTTGTCTATCTATTTGTTCTTTTGATCATTTGATCTTGTTGTAGAACTGCATTACTTTGATTTTAAAAATGTGGATTATGAAACCAGAGATGGTAAAACAATACTGAATGAATTAAATGCATATTTTAAAAAGGGAACTGCACATGAACAGTGCATTATTTAATGTACAGCAGCAGGCTAGGCAGCTGAAAAAACAATTCAGGGGTTTAACAAATATAATGTTGTTCTCAGGGCTGGCTGCCAAAGTCCGTTGTCAATCAGGCTCTGCCCCGAGCACAGCTGGATTTCACCAGACACCTCCGTAGACGTCTCACAGCGAGTGCCACCCTGGGCTGACTGTGTGACACCCACACCGCCAGCAGCACCTTGTCATCACTCACAGGAAAAGATAGAGAGATGGAGGCATGGTGACAGCCTGGCTGATCGACAGAACACTGCCCTTTTAGCGAGAGCAGAAACATTGCATGGAGGACATGCTCACTGTCAGAGACCAGTGTCAGCAGCCAAATGCCAGCCTGGAAGAAAGAAGCTGGTTAGTAATAGGAATTAATGTCATGGTGTGCCACTCAGACCTCATTAAGATTTCCTGATTAGGATTTCCTGATTAGGACTCATCATCACTCATGTGACTTATCGTCTGTTGACGCATTGACATCCCTGCATATGACCGGACAAAATTAATAAAGTGCTTGAATGTGTCTATTTTGCTTCCATTTTCACAATGTAAAAATATTTTGAACAGCCATCAATAGTAACATGACATTCCAGGTGCCTCTTCTCAACTCAAATACAGTAAATCTACATGACGCAATTCAGGCAGAATAAAGCTTTTACAAATGTTTTTTCACATAGTCGTACCACTAAAAGGAAGCCAAGTAAGAAACATCTCAAAAGCTAAATATAACAACAGTACATGTATGCTAAATACAGCATGTGAAATAACAAGAATTTCAGTTCTTTCAAACATGTTTTACTTTGTTTTCCATACCACTTAAAAATTCAATAAATATTAACATTTAAAGCTTTCATTCACGTACTTATATACAAGAACTATACAATAAACATAATGACGTTATGAACTGCAATGCAGGAATGGTGTAACAGTATGACCAACCACAGGCTGCAGACTTACAGCACCGCCGGTATTTTCCAATTACAACATACTTTCTGTAATCCTGGTTGTCAATTTCTTTTCATTGCTTGAAATTTACACTATATACATATTATCTAAAAACATATCAGTTACAAAAAATAACATAATGAGTTTTTTCATGTATCTTTTTGTTTTGAAAGCGTAAGTGACTGACATCCAAAACAGACACTGGGCATGCTAAAGTGGAGTGGGCTTACAAACAGTTATGATTTTTTATTTATTTATTTATTTTTTTTACCAGTGATGATAATCACCAGTAGTTGGATTTGGGAACAAACAACAAAAAAAAAGAGCACCGGGGACAGAGAAGCTATGAAGCTCCCTGCCGGGAGTGATGACCATGGAGTCTGGAGTGTGCCACTGAAATGATTATAGACTTAACAGGTGTTTTATTATAATCAGTTAGATACATTTTAAAAGCCATTATGAATTGATTGATTACATTTGCATTTTAATAATCTGAAATGAAACAATCTAAGTACAAATTATCAATAAAATACCAATTTGGACATTTTGGGAAATATGCTATTATTGATAAGATTATTTTGTTTATGCACATGTTTTTCTTTCACACTTGCTTTGGCAATTTATATGTCTGTTTCCCATGTCAAAACAGCCCCATGGAATTTGATTTAATTTAACTGAATTGATACCAATCTCATGTCTGTACAGCAAACGTAAAGCCCCGAGCTAGGAAGTGATTAGCCTAGCTTAGCATAAAGACTGGAAACAAGGGGATGTTCCAAAGTGAAGAAATACATCTATCAACACCTCTAAAAACTGTGAACAAAAAACCTAAAAATGTTGGTTTTAGGGGCAGTAGCTATTTCTTGGTGACGACGACCAAACCAAAAACTGTTTTTACATAAGTTTGCATATAGATTAAAGAAACATGATATAAAATTATGTAATTAGTGAGCCTTTGAGGCACAAATAGGTGCATTTTTTTACTTTGAACCCTTGGCTGAGCACATGAGCCACAGGAATCACGAAATGGAAAGTGTAGCAGACAATGAATTATGACAAACATTAGTAAATGGAATAAAAGAAATACAATTTAAAAGCTTTTTTAAAAATATTTTTGCAATTATATTTTAAAATTCTATTAATTCTTAAAACAGAATAAGAAATTCAAATTATACATCTGCAAATTGACTTTGCTTTATTCAGTGCATCATTAAAATGTAATAAATATTTTTTAACTTAGCAATATATTAATTGATTATAAGTGACCACTGGCAGGGTCTATAATTTTTCTGGTGGCACACTCTAGTCTCCATAGTTGACACGTGCACCTCCAAAACCATGGCCTTTGACCTCTCCTCACATGTTCACAAAACAAGTTCAATAGTAGTTCTAATGCACTTGAAAAAACAGGCTTACACAAGTGTACACAGATAAAAACATGAATGTAGCAATGCAGTCATCACATTTTGAACACGTCTTGTAGTTTTAGTTTACAGCACCTGACAACTTTTTTTTCCCGTTTCATATTTGAAGCACAGAGGGCAGAGCGCCGCTGCACACGGATCACTCCGGAGTTTTGATGAGGTAACCATCACTGGTCTGGTCTAAGTTCACTGGCATGGAAAAACAAAAATCTTTGTAAAAAAGAAATAAAATATCTGCAGCGAGACTGCGAGTCTATTGGATGCTTCAAAGGGTGAGCTGATGTATGAGACTCACTGCCCAGCACGTTCACAACATCGCTCACTGTTCATTTCTGAGCTGACAGGGTTCTGTGACTCGAGTCCCTCTCGGATCCTAAATTGTCCCTTCTTGACCTGGCAGCAACTGGGCCTAAAGTGCTGTTTGGACTGTGCTCTTCAGAGGCACCTCCACTGGAGGCTGCTGTGGGCCGTGTCGGCCCTGGAGGTAGAAGAGGCCCCGTGTGTAAGTCTCCCTTTGCAGCTGTGAGGAAGGAGTCGCTGGTGGGACCCTGGGTCAGAGCAGCACCCGTCGATGGAGAGGCTTCAGCAGCGGTAGCCGTGGTTGGCACCGGGGCAGTGGAGCGAAGCCGTCTGCCAATGGCTTTAGTGGTTTGCGGCGGGCTCTGGGTTGTAGTGGATGCGGGAGCCTTGGGTGATGCAGGGTGAGAAGGAGTGGAGGTCTCAGTTTCCAATGAGGACACTGGTGTGTTTTGGAAGTCAGGACTATGTGTGTCAAGGTTGTCTTTCTTGTTGCAAGACTCACAACAAAGCTTATTATATCCAGGAATGGAACAGTAACGTGCAAGAACCTCCATTTGACAGAAAATAGATTTATCCCCCAGACATGGCTCATCTAGTAGTAACAGGTGAGAGGACATCATTAAAAGCAACATTTTAGAAAGAAAAAAAGCACTTCTTCTGTAGATGTTTATCTTTAGATCAAAGTGATTGATTTCTGAAACAAATTACAAATTGACTTACTTGAAGAGATTTTGTGGACAGGGTTTTCAGGAGCCCTTTGGTGTACAGCTTCGTCTTTTATTGAGGAGTTATCCATTGTTTCGATGTCAAGAGATGACACTGGCTGTCCTGGAGGAGAGGACAAAATTAGGCTGAAAACTCCTAAATAAGACTTTAAACGGCAGCTATGAGACCCAAGAAAAAATAAATACACTTTATCTTCTACTATAAGAAAACAGAGCAGTGTTGTTAGAAACCTGTATAAAAGCGTTGTTATTTTTCAGAATGCAGTGCACAACCTGGACTTCTTCTTCGTGTGTTTGACAAAAAACACTTTTCACTCACTACCTCAGCAGGGAAACAGAAAAAAAGAGGTGGTGGCTCCCACCTCTTTGAAGAGAAAGCGATGGCAAACTGCAGGAGGGAATCAGTGCAGAAATGTTTTGACACAGAAGCTGAACTATTTTTTTAGTTCAGACAGTTTCCTTCAGGTATTCACGGACGGTTATTTGTCCTTTGAGCACATTAAGGTACAAGGTAAATTTATTTGTCATTTTACAACAGGCTTGCATAATGAACTAATTAATAAATATAATTAAGGACTAAGTGTAGTTAGACCACCTAGTGTAATCATCAAACAAACAGAATAATGTATTCAATCACATGATGTTTATGTAAATGGCATCTCAGGGTGATGAAAAAGGTTTTGGCCTACAATTTGCGCCAATTTGACATAACTGCTGTGAGTAAGTTGACTGTTTCACTGTGAACTAAATTTGCAATTCTAAATTTTGATACTGGCTTTGAGAAAAACATCATGTACTATGTGAAGTATCTGTAATTAGGCTTGCTTAAATCATACTCCCAGAGGGTTATGCCTAAATGTGCATGATGCAGCAGACATTAACCACCTACAAGTTCTTCAAAAGAAACATGAAATCTATCGCATCCCTTATGAAAATGAAATGACCTGACCATGCAGAGGCAGTGTAGGTAAGACAGGCAGCAGAACTGATACATTTGAGAATATTATTGCTTAATTACATGCATGTGAATCTCACCTGGACAAGAACTGAGTTTGCAAATGAGGACTGTTTCTGGCTTCTCGCCCTCACATTCGCCAATGGTGTTGTCGCTGGCCTTGCAAACCACCTGTCTTTGCTGAATCCCCTCGCCACAGGTCACCGAACACTGCCACAGCACCAACACACACACACACACACACACACACACATGAATATACATGTTAAAGCTATAGGATGCATGCATCCAAACTGTTGAGCATTAAGGTATTCACACCTATTCAAATGAAGTGATAGCATCCTTCTATATTTTAAGCTCATTGTTTTCAGATCTTATTTATTTTAAATCAAAAAGAGAGACTGATTTAAATTGATATACACTTTGACTTTACGTATCCAAATCAACACATTCTCACTTCCAACTTGTCACATGTGGACGCTTGGTAAAGACCCCTTGGCATCGGCTTTTAATGCCCTTACTTACTAAACTTACTTAACTTAAACAATCAAAAAACAATCAATGGTGACTTTTTGTTCTAGCTCAGAAAATTGACCAGTTAGAGAAATTCCACTGATTATGCTAAAAATGGGAAATGGTAAGACTCCAATGAGGATATGTTGCAAAAAATAAAAGTAGTCTTGGTTAGGGAGAGAAGAGACATATTAAACTTCAGTGCCAATCCTATGTACAGTGAAAATGTAAATATGGCTGTAATAACATGAATATGTAAAGATATCTGTGTCTTTCAAAGTTAGTTGTATTCATGTAGTTAAGAGTGAAAGGAAAGTATCTGAATAACTCTAGGCAAATTTGAGCAACGATATTTGGTCAATAATTTGTGAAATGTAATTTAAAGTGCATCATTATCAAACAGAATTTAAATCAGTGTCAGGTCAGATATGTCAACCATACCTCTTTTACTCCTCAATCTGAATGAGTCAGATATTGGAAAACAGTTACCCAGGAGTTAGCAGGTGTAAATATTTTGTAACAACTAATGGCTACGTAAGAATTGGTATGTGTGGTGCAACCTGCTTTGATTCAGTCAGGCTTAAATCTCCCCTCAGTAGACATATATGTTACAACTAAGTTTGAACTCCTCACTCACCTGAGACCATGCCCCTGTCCTCCACTGGGCGGGGCATATTGTGTGGTTACAGGCTCTCCTGGTCTCTGGGCGATCCTCAGTGCAGTGTTTGCTGTGGACAGGCCTGTTGGTGCCGTTGTGGAGCGCCTGCATGCACTGCACCACCCTGGTGTGGTAGCCGAGCTTCCCGCAGGTTTTACTGCAGGGACTCCACTCTTCCACCACCCACCTGTCAGCACAGCAGGCTTTTTGTTTTCATATAACCGCAATTACAATTTTTTTCTCCGCTAGTCAAGAATGGCACTTATATTCCCTCTAAATTAGCATTAATCTTATCAGGGTGGACATATTATTATTATATCACTTTTGATGCCACACTAGCTATTGAAATATTAAAGTATTTTCTATCGTTAGAGATCACTCACGTGGGCTGGCTGCACTCTTGGACATTGCAGCGTTTCCGGATGGGTTTGGGCTTTTTGCTGGTTTCACAAAAGTTACGATGAACCAAACGGCTGTCACTCTTCCTTCTGCATCCATATTTTGTGTACTGTATGCCTAAAGGATACAATTATAATTTGGTCTTTTAATAATAGATAATTATTTTGATTTACAACAACTAAAAACAGAGAAAAGAACCACATTTTCAGACAGGAAAAACTGGTAGCAAATGTTTGTCAATGGACACTTGGCCTAAATTATTTTAATGACTATCAAGACTGTCAACAAATTTGATTCAACTAATTTTTTATTTCAATTAATTGACTAATCATCTCAAGCAGTCAATCAGTGACATTTTCACTGTAGACCACCAACAAAAAGATGAAAGAACTTCACAAAAACCAGATGAGATTCATCTTTACTGTTGCATGAACACACACCAAGTTAAGACTTGCAGTACTGACCTCCCCCACAATGTTTGGAGCACTGAGACCAGCTTTTCAGTGCCCACTCATAAGTGTCAAGTTCAGCCAGAAGAACATTGTTGTTGGTAATAAGCGGTAACAGGTCCTCATGTATGATATACTTATATGTCAAGCTGATCTTCGCGTCTTCTTCCTGGGGAATTACCTGCAATGAGGTGAAGAACGTTTTTTAGAGAAACAATGAAAAAAGCATTCGTAAAAAGTGATGACCCAGCCCCACTCACCAGCACTACAATGCCTTCATGCAGAGGACCAGATGTTTTCAGGGTCTCCTTCTCACCATCGATGGAATACTCCCATTGTAGACCATTTTCGATGAAGGTCTTTGATTCAGCGTCTTCACTTTTTGCATTGAGTATGAAGTTTCCAGTAACTTGATTCTTCACAGCTGTCAGTAATGAGGAAAAACACATGTTTATGCTCATGTGGTGGGAAAGAATTTGTGCACATCGTGTTGTTTCTAATTTCATTCATTAAAAATCTCAAAAATTGAAACAGAAATTCAGATCAACCCTCCTCTGCCGTGTCAGTGTCTATTTTCAGATTTCTCCAAGTTGTGGGTCATCTCTTCTTCCCATGAGGTAATAAAAGCCAGAGAGGAAAAGAGAGGAGAAAACAGGAGAGGGTTTGGCTGAATGCCACGGTGAGCCTGACTTACCAATGGCAGTTGCACAGAGAGCTACAGTAAGCTCAAACACTCCTTCTTACACCTGAAGACATTCTAGAGCTCCGGTCTTATTATAATTTCTGACACACTGCTTTTGCTCTGCATTTACAGATAAAGCCTTGGTCACTGCATCTTGGTCTAACTACTCAGCTACTCTACATTCAGCTCAAATTGAAAGCAATTAGCAGAATAGCACCTGGGATGTGACTCATCAGCTGTGTGAATTGCATTTGAAATAAAGTAGACTTTAGCTTAGAAACAGCACACCATGTTCGATGAGTTGTCCTTTAGCTTCAGCAACACGGAACGAGAAGTGTCAAGTTCAGACGGTTGACTGACTTTTGCAGACTTTTCCTCAATAGAAACTCTTTCTTACACTGATCTGGATAGACGGTTGATTTTGATAACATTTCTGTGTAAAACAGAAAAGGCTGTGTAACATCTCACACACCAGGGTGCATCCCTCCTGGGTATGTGTACTGTATGTTAATTATGCGTAGCCGTGATATGGCCTTATATCCTGGCATTCTGGTTATTCTCTTAAAGAAATGCTCGATTGGAAATCTATCTTTTGAATATCAAATATGCTCTTTTAGCTTGAAAGCTGGCTCTGAAAGGTTTGTAGTTACAGTGCAGAGTCTGTACATTAAAAAGCATCTTGTGTGGTTTTCCTGTATTCACCCTGTGGTAGTCTGTACAGAAGCCAAAGTCAATGTGAGTTTGTTGACATTTTTTGTGATTTTACATTATTATTTATGTAAGGGCTCTGCATAATTGCATTTACTAATTTACTCATTTTCATGTTCGGCTGCATGTTCACCACTTTCAGCATGTATTTCTGTCTCTGGAACTGTAGGGTCCGAATCTACGATTGAAAGCGACTACTACCCCCATGTTCCTGTTCAGCACCCGATGCTAGAATTATTAGTCCTATTATTATTATCATTATTATTGCTAGAATTATTATTAAGTAGTAGAAGAGGTGTAAGTGTGTGTTTGTGTGTTTGTGTTTGTGTTTGTGTGTGTGTGTGTGTGTGTGTGTGCATATATATATGTGTGTGACACAAGCTCCACTCTATCATTGTCACATTCCCTGTCAGCCAACCTGCCAGGCAAACAGAGCTCAAACTGGCATGCATAGCCTGAGCCTTCTCCAGCCCAGGTTGATCATCCATTTATTTTTCCATGCGTTTTGGTTGAACTGACCCTTTCATGTCATTCTTTATTGAGTAAAGAAGTTGAACTTGCTGATGCCATTGACTGGTACAGATTAAATGATACAGCTAGCCTTAAAAGGTAAAATAACCCCTGCAACTTCAGTCATGTGACATGGTCACACACACCCACACACACATAAACACACACACAGACAGACAATTATACTCTCAAACCAACTGTGTAATTTAGCACCAGTAATGTCATGTATTTCCACTGTTGGAAAAAAAATGTAAGACATACTGACCAATTATATGAGGGGAGGTCTCGTTCTCTTCGATAACTATGTGGCGGGCTCCTATTGGGATGTCGAACATTTTCAGCATTCCTAATAAGACAAAGAAACAGTACGGTACAGCTGGGAGCATAGCGGACACATATTCTGGGCTGGAATAGCAGCCAATTATTTCTGAATCGAGACAGAAAGTTCTGTTCTTTTGATCAAAGTGAGGGATAAGGAGCAGTGGCCAAACAGAGAAGATTGGGAGGATGTGTTTAAAGCCTCCGGATGAATGATTTTGAGGTTAAATGATGACAGCATGTCATATAATGGACCATCTGATGTAAAGTTTCTTAGCAATGACTTGTCCAGTTAGTTGATAATTACCGTTCTTTTTGGGTGTTTTGGTGAGTGTCAGCTTCACAGTGCGACAGTGGGAGTTGTCCCCTTCACACACTCCACATTTGTCCTCTTGTTTGTAAGTGCCGACCTCCTTGTCGCAGCCTACATGCTGTGAGGGGAAAGAGCAAACACAGTAAATCAAACTAGGGCAATGCAGCATTTGACTTTTATACAGACTCAGATTATCCCACTGGGAAAATGATGCCATGAGAAAACATTGCACACATCTGTTTTGGAGCCCAATGATGACGACAATGATGGTGATACATATTGGAAACAGACCCAGACATAACAGGGATGTACCCAAAACAATGAGCAGCTGGCCTGCAACAAGAAAAGTCTCAACTTTATGTCCAAGGTGAAAATTTAGACAAAATAATGTCTGTGTGTGTTTGTGTTAGAGAAGAGGGTAGAAGTGTGCAGTTTTCCCTTCACAATAATTTATAGTATAGTCATCAAATATTTGCAAAACTCCTTCTAAGGGCACTATTTTCATCATCAAAATACACTCTATTAAAGCTCAAGGCAAGGGGAAATTGCATTTCCAAACTCAGCTCACTTGTCAAGTGATAATTATTATTATATATTACTACTGGCCTCACGAGGATGCTGATCTCTGGCATAAAACTTGAAAATGACTTAAAAAGGCAACACCAAGTGTTTAACAAAACATAAAAATAGTGCACTTTAGTATCAAATTTATTTTGTAGTGTTATCAATTATTTATTATATATTATATATTTATTATGTTATCTAAAAAAAGGATAAAATGCATATATGTGCTATTTATATAAAACAAAATACATTTGATACATTTTTTATTAATGAAATGTTTAGACAAGCTTTTGTGTCACTGCATTTACAAAATGCCAATCGGCGGCAATTGAGACTTGACTCTCTCTCTCTCTCTCTCTCTCTCTCTCTCTCTCTCTCTCTCTCTCTCTCTCTCTCTCTCTCTCTCTCTCTATATATATATATATATATATATATATACCTTTATTTTAACAGTAATGCCCCATTAAGACACAGTCTCTTTTACAAGGGAGTCCTGTATACCACAATTTTTCAACCATGAGTTGAAAAACAATGCATCACGTAATACAAAAGTTAAAATACAATAAAAATTTACACAAAATGTACAAAATATTTACATAGACAAAAATGCAATGAAAAGACTAAATGTAGAGCTCTAACTAACTACCACTAATCAAAAAAGAAATTAAAAACAAGTGCATATATCCGTTAGGATGTCTGATGTTCTTTTTTTAAAAGCAGCTAAAGAAATTTGCATGACAATCTTAAGCTTAGACTTTTTTCCAGGACATAGTAAGACAGACTCCTCTGACTTCTCAGACTCCTTCAGTCCTCATTTTTGGTACCTTGCAAAGTAGTCCAGCACCAGAAAATATCTACAGTCCTCCTCATCTCAAAAATGTGTTTCGTTTCTTGTTACTTCACTTGAGCTTCACTGTGCAGAATGATATATGGGCAGAGTTTGACACTAGTAGGCTGTTTCCACATATAACACCTGAAGGGGGCAAGTTTTTCTGTGCTCACTTTAAATTTTACCCTTACACAAGTGAGATGTAGAAACTTGAAACTTCCAGTGCACATATACTTAGAATGGAGAAAATATTTGCATATTCATAGATTCAGGATTTTTCAATGACTGAAAAGGACTGGGTGTAAATTCAAGACATTTTAACAAGTTAATAAAGTTTTTTGTGAAAAAACCTCATCAGACACACATTATTATTCAAAGTCTTAAAATATGCCAAGGTTGCTGTTTGCGAGTGCACCTAGTTTTAGTAGACATACCAGACACTCTCCTCGAGCGCACACGCTGAAGGGGTCTGAATAGCTGCAGCGGGTCCCATCATGCATCACCTGGTTCATGAACACCACCTCCCCTGTTTCCTTTGACTTGCAGCTCAGCTCACACTTACGGGCCTCTGAAAACACAACCACACACACGCACCCACTCACACCTTGGTTCTTCCCAATCTGAAAAAGACATCAGCCTCCTGCAAATATCATCTATCCACTTGTTGCTTTGCAATAAACTTTTAAGCTAACCTCTGAAAGTGGGAGCCAACTTTGCTTCGCTCCTTACAGACTTACCATCTGGGTGCTCATACGGTAGCCAGGTGTGCTTGATGTTTTTGTGGTATTTGTTGCTCCTCTGGATGCACTGCTGAGCACGGAAGTCCTCGTAAGTGCCAGCACACTCCTCTGTGTTGCACATCTGGTAGTCGAAAGCAGAGCCAGGGCAATCTCGACCGCCGTAGGCAGGCCTGATCAACGACAAAAACAAAACGATGTCCTTAAAGATGTTTTCTATCATGACATCCAAAGGTTGTCCTTCTAGGTATGATTTCAGAAAGTTTTGAAGGAAATGCTTAAATCCATCTGCCACTTTGGATTACCTCTGCCAATTAGAAAGCAAAACATTTTTTCTAAAACTTTCATCCTTTTGTTTTCTGAGCTGTTTGAGGGTTTTAATTTATTCCAGCCGTAAGCAACTCATCCATAACACATACTGATACATTGGGGGTGGTGAAACAGCTCCAAAAGATTTTTCTTATGAAACTGAATGGGCAGTTTGATTGACTTCCGGCGTCACACATATTGTATAATTTTTGATTAGTATAAAATGGTATGTTGATGTTTTTGTATAATAACTTCTAAAACAGTATCACAATAAGTTTGTCATAGTGTATCATGTACATACTGTGTGGAAACGGTATCTCGAATGGACTTGGCACACAGCAGTAGTCTCAGTCTGTTTGTCACTTTCTTGAGGTAACTTTATTTTTCTCAAAAACTGTTAAGAATTAGCATGGAAGTAGGACACCATGTAAGTGACCTGCAACTGGAGAACCTAATTGGAATGCAGCCATCATGGATGCTGGTGCTGCAGCTTTCCTACTAAATATATGGTCACATCAGCCTTCCATTCAGCACAATTGCCCCACATTCAACCTTGAAAAAGGATTTGATGTCATGGATCTGACATGAAATCTGATATGATGACGATACACCCCTAGAATTATGACTTTTCCATTTCTGAACACACAACATGCTTAATGTGACCGTACCTTATATTTCAAGTGTCTGCTGTGACAAAGGCCTATTAAACAAGCCTGGTGCCTGCAGATAACGATGGATTGAGAACCCCATACTGAGTGAAACAACGTTTTGTTTCTGTCATTTATCCTTTTTAGTAGTAAATAAATGTGCCTTCTCCTGCGTGGTATTATAATTTTGTTTTTCACAGTCCATAAGTCTGAATTCTAAAGGGTCTAAAATTTAAATATGTTTTTCATTATATGCCATCGGAGTTAACTATAAAACTGAAAAATGTGTTAAATTAAGAAAAATGTCATCAGGTAAAATTAAAACTTTAAATTATTTAAACAGTAAAGTATAACAGTAAGTAACATAAAGTAGCTCACACTCCTGAACACTTTCACGTTTTTGTTTAAGCAAACTTAATCAAAGCCAGTACTGGATCAAAAACCGTATCCAGCTCTTCATTCACACATTTACAGTATGTCATCATCTGTTGGATGAACGCACATTTCAAATAACTATTTGGCCACGGAAAAAGTAGCTGATTTTGTTTTTTCATTGTGTTCTCTTTTTATTTCTTTCTTTGCTTCCCAGAATCGGCTTCCTCACTGCCAATGCACTCACGGAGGGTTGTTGCACTGTCTGTTGCGGGAGCGAACTCCACCCCCACATGTTCTGGAGCAAGAGCCAAACTTTGACCAGGAGCCCCAACTCCCATCGTGGCCCTGGGGCTGCTGGCTGGATCTCCAGATGCAATGGCCCTTGAAGCACCACTAAAAATAGGCAGGAGAAAAGTCAGTGCTAAAAAGCAGAAAGCAAGAATGGTCAACAAGTCCAGAATAATGACATTTGAAATCATTTCAAGATGTTTTAATTTTTTTAATTTCTCACCTTTCCTGGAGCACACTCTGTTCCATCCACCGGAGGACCTTTTTTGGTTTTACAAAAGTACTGGTTGTCAGGGTGACTGCACCACAGTTGCTTGCAAGGATCGTAGGTTCGAAACTAAATGAGGAAACAGCAACTTTAAGCTTTTTGGAAATATAGACGAGTAGATAAACTCAATATCAGCCTCAGCTAAATTTTAGATGAAGCACGTGATTGAATTTTTAAAATTCCCATGAGAGGCTCTTGACTTTCTATAAGATAATGTGCCATGGTGTCTCTCAAAAGAACTTTTATGTATCATTTCCTGGCAATCCTGCATGTAAGAACTTTACATTTTAAACAGGTGACTTATATGTGTTATTATGTGTTTATCTAGTCTGTATTTGCACTCCATTATCATGTTACTGTATTGTTATTGCTTGTAATGCATTAACAGCTTTTCTAGCCATGTAATAAATGTCTGTCTATGTGAGGGGACCTCAGAATTTCTGCTGAGTCAAGAGGAAAAATATGACTCAAATCATTAAATCAACAAGTTGGGGATTTGGGGACTTACAGCAGTGCACATTTTGTAACCAACACCAAAATCAAAGCGGCACTGCTCGTCCATTGAATAATTTATTCCAGGGAGCTCAGGAAGCTTGGGCCACTTGTGTTCAAAGGGATCATCCAGCAGGCAGTCATAGGAGCTGAGAAAAGATGAAAATAATAGAGTCATGAATGAAAAAGGGGGAGAACACAGCAGATAAGAAGAAACTTTAAAAAGTCAATAACATTAAGCTGCTGCACACATAAGCAGTGCAGCATTAAGCCAATATAGGGCCAAGAGAAAATGAGAAATCATGGACTGAGTGAATCAGAACATACTGGATGTATCGATTGAGCTCCTGCTTGCTGCAACGTGACCAGTGATAGCGGTGGAAAGCTGCTTGGACAAGTGGAGCCATGATGCTGCCCATACTGGTCTCATCAGCGCAACGATTTCCCTGGCCATCATGCTCCATGCCTAGCCTGATGGGGGGAAAAGGTTTATTTACAGGAGGTGTATGAAACCTCTAAGCAAATTATGACCAGCAAAATCACAAGAGACTAATCTTACGTCTTCCCTGTCGTTAAGGTCACATCCAGAACAGATGAGAGAGCGATCAAAATTTGTCCATAGAGCGAAGTATCTAAAACTGTCAAGTATTGAAAGTTGGCCTTAAAGTGTAGTCAGATTCTTAGTGTAGTTTACCTTTTCTTTGATCAGATATTTCCTGATTTAAAACCAGTCTTTTATTTAGATAAACTTCTTCAGCTGCTTGCATTGAGAATTCTGGTGTATTTTGCTTAATGAAACAACACCATTTTATATTTTATTTACTTATTCATTCCAGATGTGGGCAGATAGAGATCTATACTATCAATATTATGATAATAACTCTTGCCTTGCACTCTTTGTTTCACTACATGGAGGCATTAATCACCTCCTTTGTGCAATTCACACAAAAAGGAAGGATAATGTTGCTAATGCATGTATATCATAATTAACAACAGATAGCTTGTCCCAACATGATAGTAAAGAAGTTCCTTTTCATACATTGTGCTTTGGTATTGGTATCTGTATCAATATTGGTGATTTTAAAGTCTGACATTGACTTATTTGCTTCTTGTTGTTTTTATAGATGTTTGTATGGATAAACCAAGCAAGATACAAGTTAATTATTGAGCTATTGAGGTGCTTGAGGGTGAATTGTTGTTATCTTTTTACATCACCAGGCATGCTCTATCCCCGTTTCCAGTCTTTGTGCTAAGCTAAGTTAGCTAATCTGCTGGTGGTGGCTTCATATTTAGAGTACATGCATGAGAGTGGTTTACTCTAACTCTCCGCAAGAAAGGAAATAAGTGTTTCCCAAAAAAGTCTATTGAAAACTATTGCTTCCAACATCACCACTTTGGCGGAAGCCATGAAAATTGAGAGAGGTCAAACATACCAACAATATGGCTAAAAAATTGGAGAGATGACATTAGAGCGTAGGTGGATATCATTGATGAAATAAACTGTCAATGAGAGATCACACGGAGTTGCAGAGGCTACTGGACTACGAGACAGGACTTTGGCTCACTATGGTGCTACTAGCATCAGATATGTCTTTGTACCGAAATACAGTGAAATGCTGTCTACAGGGGGGTGGGATGTGCTGTAAGATCTCTATTAGCCACCCACTAACAGCTCTATTGGTTGAACCGCTCTCAACACAATGAAACTTTCTTACACATTCTGGTTGAGCTTATAACTCTCATTAGGTGAATGACAGATGTAGTAATTGAATACCAACAGAATAATTGACTTTCCTTTTTTTTCCTCTTTTTTCTTTTCTTTCTTTCATCTTTGTTAAAATATAATCTTATTAGCCGTTCCAGGTGTAGGTACTCATCTGTTTTTGAATATATGGAAAGAAAACCCCAGGATCATGCTCCAGCTTTTCAGAGAGTGATTAAAGAACTCCTTGATGAGAAAACCCCCTGAGGCACAGAAGCTAGTGGAACAGGAAAGGGGGCAGGTCTTTAGTGCTATATGGGGCAGTGGGATCAGACAACACATGAATTATCAAAGTTCTAAAACAGTACAAGCTACTTAAAACAAAATATTCACTTATGCATCAGATAATAATTATGTGGCTAAAATCTGTCACTTGCAAACTGAAGATCTCACTGCATCTGCAGAAATGTGTGATGCATAATAAATAAAATCTTCAGTCATTTTCATTAGTGATATTTTTTCTTTTTAGACTTTTATGAACATGACTTTTATGATGTATGAACATCTGCAGTGCCCTGACCTTACTGAAACTACATGTCGAGGTAAAAGAAAAACATTTCAAGAGACCAATCGATGATGCCATATTTCATTTTTATGTATGAAGCTCCAGAGAAAAACAGTCTTTATATAATATGAAGATCGGCTTTGTTACATTCATCAATATATATGGTGGAATGTGCAAAAAGTTTGTTGTGCCTTCTAATGGAAGCCCAGTACTAAAATCAAATTAAGTTTTGGCCATTAGGCAGGACCTTTATGGAAGATTTTATTGGACTTTAATATTTGTAACCCACAGAAAACAATCCACAAATGTGTACTATGATGCGCAAATATTTCACTATCTACATATATGTATTTTAACATTTGTGATGTGTAAAATCATATCCACAAAAATACAGAGTGACTTCTACACACAAAACAGTTTTTGCACATTTCCAGATTGCTTTCTGTCAATTTGTGGGTCATGTTACATTTGTAACTTCTTTTTTACACATTTGTGGAATTTTGTCCAATGTGTACTGTGGAGATCTGTAAAAAAAAGTATATACAGAAATATCTCACTACCCAAAACTTGTATTTTTACATTTGTGTTGTGTAAAATTATATCCACAAAAACACAGTGCAATTAGCAAATATGTACAATTTACTCACACATATTTTAATAAACGTTACATTTGTGACTTTCTTTTTACACATTTGTGTACCACAGAGATCTGTAAAAAGAGATCTGTAAGTGAACAGTTTATTAGCTACACCAGCAGGTGGCGGTAGCAAAATTGCCTCTCATGAGTTGAAAGAATATCCATTGCAGTACTCAGGGTCACCTGTAGGAGACAACAACTTCTGCTTCTGCTGGACCACTAGACTCGGTCTAAATTTGTCTGTACAAGTGTATATAGTTTACTATTGAATACTTTATCACTCTATTTGTTTTACATTTATATTTAAATAAATAGACGACATTTGAAAGTGATGTACCTACTGCTTGTAGGAGCTATGTATAAGGTTACGGTCCTTAAAAGTACAGTCAATGTCCATTTTCCATTGAGCTCTTGCATGAAAAACTGTATTTTTTGTAAGGCTCATGAGTAGGGTTTACATGACACCTCAATACTGGAGATCTATCTTGGGGTGCTGCTCCCAACCAACCCAAGACTGACATTACTGGGGGACCTCTTAGACAACATGAGGGGCAATGTTCACTTTATCAGACTAACCTTATTGCAGCTAATAAATGAATAGCCATTTGCTGGACCACCAGGGGTCCTTAAGGGTAATAAATAGTAAATTTAATAAATTTACTATTTAAAATTAAAAGAATAAATAGTTTTCACCATAATTTCATCCATAAGTAATACAATGACAGAACGTATGACTATTTGGGTCATGGGTTTCATACAATTTCTGTAATAAAACATCTAAAATCTAAAATTCTATCTGATAAGCGTGTCTGGGACAAAATATTTTCAAATTGAGATCTGAGGTCTAATTTGTGTCAGTTGTGTCATTTACGTTGAAGTGAAAAATTTGAATACCACTCAAGATTTGGGTAAACCAAAAAAAGACTGAATGCAAGGCAAGAGAATAAATATACTACTGTGTACCTAAGGCTTTGTCCTGTCAGTATGTATACATCTTGCACAAAGTTTCATCTTTCTCCTTT
Organism: Micropterus dolomieu; assembly: GCF_021292245.1. Classification (NCBI taxonomy): domain Eukaryota; kingdom Metazoa; phylum Chordata; class Actinopteri; order Centrarchiformes; family Centrarchidae; genus Micropterus; species Micropterus dolomieu. The sequence continues at coordinate 17,079,339 of NC_060163.1, forward strand.
TTTGACTTGGTTTATTAACACTGTTTGTACTGATTGTATTTTACCTTTTTTGTGGGGAAGAAGAAATAGAAATAAAAAGTAATCTTCTTAATCATTTCATGTCAAAAGATTGAAAAGTTATAACTTAATTGAAATGCAGTTTTCCTTATTGGGCTTTATAGAATACAGAACTTTTCATATACTTTTAAAAAGCTTTCTTTCACAGCTATGACAGGAAGGTGTAACATATTACTACAAACACAGGCTCATATTTATTTAAATATAAATGTAAAACAAATACACTGATAAAGTATTCAATAGTAAACTATATACACTTGACTGAGTAGAGTCCAGTTGTCTCTCAGAAGCAGAAGTTGTTGTCTTCTACAGATGACCCTGGGTACTGCAATGGATATTCTTACAACACATGAGAGGCAATGTCGCTACAGCCACCTGCTGGTGTAGCTAATAAACTGCTCTCACATTTCCAGAACCCTGTTTACAGATCTCTGTGGTACAGAGTGGACAAAATTCCACAAATGCGTAAAAAAGAAGTCACAAATGTAGCGTGACCTGCAAATTGATAGGTGTGTGTACAGAGTAAATTGTACATATTTGCAAATTGCACTGTATTTTTGTGGATATAATTTTACACAACACAAATGTAAAAATACAAGTTTTGGGTAGTGAGATATTTGTGTATATATTTTTTTACAGATCTCCGCAGTACACATTGGACAAAATTCCACAAATGTGTAAAAAGGAAGTTACAAATGTAACATGACCCACAAATTGACAGAAAGCAATCTGGAAATGTGCAAAAACTGTTTTGTGTGTAGAAGTCACTCTGTATTTTTGTGGATATGATTTTACACATCACAAATGTAAAAATACATATTTGTAGATAGTGAAATATTTGTGCATCATAGTACACGTTTGTGGATTGTAAAGTCCAATAAAATCTTCCATAGACCTTGCTAGTCAGGCCTGGTTTTAACCATAGCTGTAAGGGGTCAGCTGTTCAAACCAGTGAAACACTGTGCTGCTTTAATGTATATACTTGTAACAAAACTTATTTTATGATTTAAAAAATATTAAGCCCTAATTAAATAAGTTAACAAAGTAAACTGGTCCAGCCACAGTTGTAACTTAGGAGAAGAGCTTTTCCAAACGTACTTTAGAAAAGGCTTAGAGTTTGTGTAATGCATCCATAAGTGAAATCCATGCCTCAGCAAGCATTTGAAATTAAAGTGGATCATTCGGATGAACAGCTGCTTAGATCTGGCAGATTTGGTTTTTGAGGCAATAAAAAAGCTGATTTTTAGGTTTTTTATGTGTTAAGAAACAGCCAGTACTGCCAGGATGTGCCGCAATTAAAGATAGCAAGGTGCATTTGTAAATTATGATGCACACATCTAACTCACTTTTTGAGCATTTCAGTCTTCAGTCTTTTACTGCTTCATTTGCCTACTGATAATAATTCAGCCTTTTCAAGGTTAATTATTTGCCTCACACCTGACACCTTCAATGGGCTCTAAATCAGCAAAACTGTCAAAAAAACAGCTGAACATCTTGCATTGTTCTTAAATTACCTCCCAGATCAAAGTCTGAGTGACTATGCTGATTAAGGTTTCTGAATGAATAATAACAATTCAAAAACTTGCAAAAGTACTGGGTGTGCACACATTTCACTTAAGCAATGTGACAATAACCTCATCACATCAATACATCTCCTATCTAGTATTTTTAATAATGATTATCTTGATTTTAGCCATGCCCTTGATTCGTAGGCATTTACCCAGATTTTTGTTGCATGTGCATTTTAAAAGTCTTTCTGTTTCTTACTGTAAGAGGACACCATTTAACACAGTAGATGACATTAGAAAGCGAACGAAGAAGGGGGAAGAAGATGTGAAGAAAAAAGCTGATCATTATGCCTGTGATTGTGTTTTTATAATAAGTAAGTTTCACACTGATTTGCATATATTTTCATGTTTTGGTTTTTTTTTTCTGTCAGCCATCAATTTCATCATATGGTGGAGAAGTTTTGGTTTTTCACAGACGTTTCTCCATAAGCCTTTCGAGTCCTATTAGAGGAGAGGCGGTCTGTGTGAAATGAACTAGTAGTAATACATGATAACTCTGGTTTATGACCACAGGCAGAAGCTGCTTAGCTGTTGAGACCTAATCGTAAATAATAGGCTGTGTAGAGATGGAAAGTAACTTCATGCATTTGCTTATATACTTCAAAGAAATAGTTTGACATTTGGGGAAAATACGGTTATTCACTTTCTTGCAGTAGTAGTAGTCTTTACAGGACATGTGAAGCTACAGCAGGTTCTCTCAGCTTAAAATATAGATCAGGAACAGCTAGCCTGGCTTTGGCTGTGGAGGATTATGTGACAAGACTCTTCAGCTTTCGTGGTGCTGGTAGGCATATTTTGTCACCTTTGGACAGTGACAGGAGCTGTTTTTCCCCTGTTTCCAATTTATATGCTAAGCTAAACTAACTAGTTTCTGGCAGTAGCTTTATATTTAGCTTACAGTCATGAGTGTCAGTCTTCTCTACTAACAACTTTCAGTACATGATTTTATTTTTTACTATATGCTATGGACACATTCTAGTGAATACTGAAAATGTATACATTCGATATATAATTTGGTTACATGTTACTGCTACTTATATAATTCAAAGTTAAATTGCAGGGCTTTTAAATCAGAATTTTAAACATTGTGGTATTTTTTGTGTTAATATATTTTCATATTATTTAAATTATTTTAATAATCATATAAATTGAGCTATATGATACTTAATTTTATATCTCTTGTGGTGACACCCCAACCAATCATAATATCCACCCAACCTACTATATAATTTTGGTACGGCGCCACCTCCAACTATGACCTCAATAATAAACATATAATTAAATGTATATACAGAGACCCAACAATTCCCACCATGAGCAAGCACTGGGCAACAGTGGCAAGGAAAAAATCCCTTTTAACAACCTGAAACCTTGTGCAGAACCTAGACTCAGGGTGGGCGGCCAACGGCAACAGCTCAACTGGTTAGGTTGGGTTGGGGGGGAGGCAGGAGGAAAGAGAACACAAAGAAGCACAATGCAAGTTCCACCGAGAGATGCAAAATAATACTTTTGGTAGTGGTAATAATACAAATATCAACAAAAGTAATAGAAACATGGGGGCAGTAAGTGGCTTGTAATCACAGATTCAGATTTATATGTGGTATTGACACATTTATTTAGTCAGTTGTTTTTCCAACAACAGAGCCGAATAAACTCATGTTGCTTGGATGAGCACCTGCATGCACACGCTGATTCAAGCAGTTCCTTTGTTTTGCTAAGACAACAGAGCACCTTTAAAGTTCTCTGCCTCTAATTACAGACTACAGTTAGAGTGCAAAACTATCGCCTTAATTGGACGCAGTAAGATATTGTGAGACTCAGCTGGTGCCTTCATAGTCATGCCATTACTCACACATGGCCGGTTTCATGAGCAACCACAAAGGCAGAGGAGAAGCCGTCCTCGTGGTTCAGAGTGCAGCTCCTCAGTGGGTGGCACATCCCTGTAACCGGAGCGTAACCTGGGCAACAGAAAAGAACACACAGCTCTAATAATTAAGTACCAGGATGAAGGTCATTGACATTGACATGCATTGCTGATGATTGAGGTGGAAAATGATCTCTTGGTGTGACATCATTGAACTTAAGACTTAACTTATATATGATGTGATTGCAGTCAATGTGAAGGTCTCTGGCTGTCTGACTGATTCTGGAGTTCACAATGGTATATTTGAAAAACAACAGGCTGTGACGTTTGCTTTAAATGTATCTTTCCTATGTATCTATATATATGTGTTGCTTTTGATATAACGCAGTAGGTTGTATTTCAGCAGCAAAATAATAAAAACAAAACTTCAAGGTGAAATAAACGGAGGTGAAATGTTTCTAATGAGTCTCTAAATTAAAGTAACATGTACCACATACAGATGTTCAATGAAGGGTAATGTGGTGTCAGTCATGTTTGCAGTAAGTCTGCATTCAGAGCCAGATGCCATTCAGTCATTAAATCTAAGGGCCTAACCAGTGACATGCCAAATTAAAATACCAAAGCATTTATATCAACATTAAAACACCTTGCTTAACGCTAATTAACAGCAGATACAATGGAGAGTTTTACCAAGTGGAATGGGAGACTGAAGCTCCTGCGTGACACCTTGTTTAATAAACATCTCCTCACTCAACATAAAGAAAGTTCCAAAGTGAACAGCAAGCTTGGAAGCCTGTCATTGTAACCCAGCAGACATCCGCCCGGCATCACAACATTGAACACAGTTTACCAAACTTTTAAGCAAAGCACAAACATTAAACATAACTCGATCAAGAGGTGTGCAGTGATTCAGCTTGGCGTGTTTGGTTCTGGTTCAGAAGCAGGCTCATACAGGCCTTCTTTTGGCGGCTTTCAGATCATTTTCATGCTTTCTGACCATCAGAAGACCTTTTTGGCATGCAGGTAAAGAGCAGAAAATGCAGCAGACAGACAGCCGATGATAAAGACTCTTGAAAAGCACGTATATCAGGTTATTTTGATGGTATAGAAAAAGTTATTTTAGTTATAGCAGAATATTTGTGGGTTTTTTTTTTTTTTTTTGCTACAGTGTGATCGTGACGGCAATTTATCAAGGCCAGTTTTTAATCCAGATGGTTCATGGTTCTATTTATAAATGACAACATAAATGGACACATTAAGAGCTGCGGGTGAAATAGCGAAACATGAAAGCAGTGGAGCATGACTCTTTATCTGAAAGGCAGATAAAAAGGAATTCAGGAGAAGGCAGATTATATTCCCATGAGGAGGCCATCAGGAGCTTTGCACATTGAAGCCAAAAGGTGCAGCAGCGGCAGCAGGCAGGGTCAAAAATGTGTTTCTCTACTGCTGATGTCATGAGTGAGGAGAGAGGTGATCTTTGTCATCTGGTTGATAAATTCAAACGCTGAATATACTGTATCGGGAATAAGTCAGTGGCAAGGAGAGCATATCAAAAACACTTGACATTATTTACAGGGTGTGATTACAGTGCACTTGCAAATGCGGTGAACTCATTATCATGTATGTGATTCATCCAGATGTTTTTTTATCTCCATTTGCTTTGCAGCTCCTCCATAAACAGAATGGATTTTCTTCTATTTATTCCACAGCCCAACATGTGTATTTGGATATAGACTCTACCATCTGTCAGCTAATCTTTGACAAGGGAGTGTGATGTCTGCTTGTGACCCCGAGACACAGCACCGGGTCCAGCCCAACACAGTGCAAGGTGCCATAGAAACCGGGCTTGTTATGAACACAACACAACGGCAGCTATGGCAACATCCGGAGGTGTGACAAGCAAACCAGGTAGCCCCGTGCCGTCCTCTAAACATGACACATGTGCTTTAAAAGTAAAAAATATACACAGGTCAATGGAAGATATTGAACTTGAGCACAGTGGATGTTTGTTCATTCCGGACCAAGTTTCTCTGAAGGTTAGGCTGCTCACTTCAAATTATGTTTTGAAGGGCTGAAAAGAAGAAATTCAGCGTGAGTCAAACTGACAGAACAACATGTATGGTATAAAACTCCTCCAAATGATTGCATACATGTATTATTAGGGTTAAGAAAGATCAATTCATTATTTATGAGTGAAGAAAAGTTCATACTGAACTTCACAAAACTAAATTAAGACTAAAACAGCAGTTAGTTTACAAAAATGACAAACTAACATTTCTGTTTTTTCTCTACATGCCAAAAACATTCTTCACCAATATCAATCTCAATTTTTCATTTCCAGGGTGGCATCAATGTCAAGTCAGCAAGGTTCTGGAAAGTTACTCAGTAATTATATTCCTGTGAGGTCGCCACTGGCAGAAATGGGGTCGTGACCTCAGCTGCAGCCTCCACTTTTAAGTTTCCACCGACCTTACCTGGGCAAGACTTGAAGCCAACCCCTTTGTGAATGGAAGCAGATATCAGCACTCAGTCTGCACAGGCCTCGATCGAGAAAAATACAGTACCTTGCATACCTGCGGGACCAAAATCTTGCCTTGTGAGGAAGATGGCGTGATCGTGGTACTCGGAGTGGTCGGGGTCGCGGCGCTGCTGCGTGTTGGCCCATCGGCACACCTGCTCCAGGCTGCGGGATGGGTTGCCACGCTCAATCAAGCTTATAGACTGCAGAAATACAAGGACCAGGAAGACGATTTTACCACTTAAACTGTAAATAGTAATGTAATTGCTCACCTTATCAGTTCCCTCAAAAGGGCCACAGCTCCTGCTAAGATGAAAGAAAAATATTTCTCACCATTGCACTTGAGGTGTGCATATACTTGATGACTATCCTGGAAAGTTCACCTAAGACTGAGAAGGAAAGCTTGGGGCACTGTGAGTCCACAGGTGGTGGCTCTGCCAGCTCAATTAAATCTTACAGTTACTTTTTAATGAAATATTTCTATTACAGTGATTAATTAACAGTCATTGTACTGTTTGATTAGTCATCATCACATCTATTTTACTTGGAAATAGAATAATTAACAATTTGTAATTCATAGGTTTTTAAACTCCCCTTTCTTTGAAAGCTGAGGTGCCCAAAGGATATTGTAATACTCCTAATTAAGGATGTGGATGGATTAATGGAAAAATGTATGCATATATATTCAATTCCTGATTCCTCACCTTATGTGTCACCATATGTGCGTGTGTTTTCTCTAACTTGCACGGAGTGTCGCCACTGAAAAATGGCTACAGATTTCCATTCAACAACAAAACACAGTCGAGGATGAAACTATGTAGTGACTGATGCTGCTCATACACAGAGTGTCATTCCAGTGGAACTAGCAAAACATTTTGAACAAGTGAAGAGAAAAACAAATTCATCCAAACACAATGTTTTGACTTTGATCACTAGCAAACTAAAACAAGGAGTCTTTCTACTTATACCTCACTCTCAACATGCACCTGTTGAACGTTATAATAACAAATGTTCAAAAATCCCTTTAGGTTGGGTTATTAAAACAAGCAACATCTATTTCAGAATATTTCATTACAGTAATTATAGCTAGATGGGACTATCATTTTGCGCCCTACATTGTGTATGTAATAATTACATAAGAATAAAATCAGTCCCGGCTGCCTGACCTAACGTCCAGTATGCAGTGCTGAGCGGTTGTTATCATTAAGCACTGAAAATGCAGTGAAAATGTGAAATGCCTTTTTATTTTGGTGTCATAATTTAACCATCCACAGATCCTGTACACTCCACATTCTGTTATAACACTTAACAGCACCCAGTGGCACATATTTTGAACATTTAACAGATATTTTTTTAGGAGCAAGTGGCAACATAGTTAAAAAGGTTCAAGTTAAATCCTACTAAATGGGACTACTGTGCCACCTGCTGTCATGAAGTTGTATGTCTGTGAATGTCCATGGACTAAACAATGCTAACTTACTTGAAAAGCATGTTAAAGTTAAGCTAAATTTCTTTTGTTGAATATTATGTGTTGTTGATTAATTTCACCATGTTTTAATGAAGTCAACTAATCCGTTTATGTGTTTTATAGCCAGTAGAAAATCTCTCCAGTATAGCTAGCTAACATTAACAAGCGTGCGCTGTTTGTCCACATGAGATGACTGTTCAACACTGTTGTCATGAATGCAGGTATGTTACCGTATGTTGTTATAAAGAGTGTTGTAATATTTGAACAGGAGGTTTAGGTATTTTCAGCTGTTTGCCTCCGGTATGTTGAATTGTTACAAAGTTACATAATTGTTCGCACATAATTGTTTAGAGAAAATGGAAAAATGTAAAGGTAACTGTAGGAAATCTATCTAATTACAGAGTTTTATGTTGTTTCCTCCTTGTAAAATCAAGAGGGACAATTTGGTGTGTTTATTTTATTTAGTCATATGAGTTTAAATCCGGGGCGGCGCGGTGGTACAGTGGTTAGCACTGTTGCCTCACAGCAAGAAAAGCCCCGGCCTTTCTGTGTGGAGTTGGCTTGGCATGTTCTCCCCGTGTCCGCATGGGTTCTCTCCGGGTTCCCCGGCTTCCTCCCACCATCCAACATGCAGGCTAGGTTAATTGGTGTCTCTAGGTGTGGGTGTGAGTGGTTGTTTGTCTATGGACTGGCGACCTGTCCAGGGTGTACCCCGCCTTTCGCCCGATGTCAGCTGGAATTGGCTCCAGCCCCCCTGACCCTGTACGCAGGATAAGCAATGACGATGGATGGATGGAGTTTAAATCCACTATACAATCAATGTGTCAAACTGTACATTACATTTGTGTAGAGTTTTAAGAATAGTGCATACAGTAATCCCAAAAAAGCAACGGAGGATTTTCCCTTAGATGTGGAATAAACCTGCTGCTACCGCAAGCCTGACTGGCTCTGAGAGATTATATCACATAGAAGACATCTCACAGAGGTCACACAAGCTATAACAAGTTTGATGAGTCATGGCAACTGAAATAAAATCAGTAAGCGCATTAATATGCAGACAAGAAATCAGGTTACTAAGAAAAATCAGGTCATGCAGGTCATGCAGTACCTGTGGTAACCTGGTTGCTGTAAATCTACAAGTACATGCTGCATTCAGAAGTAAGATTTTCCCCCCAACCTAGGACCTTAATTTGCGAGCACTGTTAATTTATTTTAACTGTAGTAGTTTCAGAATACAATTCTAGATACTTAGTGTTAGTTTCAGTTTTAGTCCAACTTATGCATATAGTGAATATGGGGATGCATCACAAATGATCTGTTCTTTTCATCCAGTTGCTCTGCTGTCAAAGCGATACTTTCCCTGTTGTAAGTCTTTGTCATTCACATGCTCAAATGTAAAGCACTGTTTAGAAACCCATTAATGTATATACATAGCAAAAATATCGTCTTACTTCAGGAGAAGTCTAACTCAGGTTTCTCTAATGCCCTACCCCATTTACTGAATATAAATTATGTTAAAGAAATCAGATTACTGCAGAAAGCAGACTGTAATCCAGTCACTTACATGCATGTAAACACCCTGACTGAGTCAGTCTTACAGGAATAGTTTGGCATTTTGGCAAATAATTTGGCTCTATCCAGCCAGCCAAGCTAGCTCTGTCCCCCTGTTTTCAGTCTTTATGTTAAGCTATGCTAACTGCCTGCTGTACATATTTCCTGTACAGACCTGAGAGTGGTATGGATCTTCTTATCTCTTGTTTTCAATGTGTATTCAATAGTATTGTTTATTGTATTATTATTTTTTCATAAATTGTAGTTGTTTGTTGCTGTCAACATTTAAACTTTTCTTTAAATGGGGTAGAGCTTTCGCAAATCCTATCCTATTCTATCTATTTTTTTTTCCATTGAAAGTTGAAGGAGTGTCTGTCACAATGAAGCTTCTATTTTTCTCAAGCTCAGTCCTTCTTGTTTTCATTCTAAACAAAATGTAAAATATACTGTATCACTTCCTGAAGTAACAGCACTGTTATCATGTACAATGTAAGTTTAAATCACTGAAAATATGTCTGGTTTCAAACCCAGTCCCGCACCAAATATCTTTGCTTTAAAAGAAGTTTTAAAATATATTTTCACATATAGAAAATAACAACAATCTGAAAGCTCACCTGTCGGTACCCGACCATTATCATGCGGACAAGAACAATGTTGATGTTGGTTCCCAAAGATTCATCGTGGTAGATTTCATCAACCTGAAAGGAAATTAAAAGCCTCAGACACTGTACTGAAGGATGACGAAGGATGAAGAAACGGTGCATTTGATGAAAGTGATTGAGAACGTCTCACAATATTGAGCCTGCAGAACATGTACAGGTCAATAACACAATCAACCACATGGCTGTCCTTAAGGCAGAGCATTAATACAAACACACTGCTGTCAGAGTCAGTGGGAAGAAAAATACAATAAAATAAAACAAAGGCCTAAAGTTAGTGTGGGCAGGATTTTCAGCTGAGGATTACAAAACAAAAGTACAGGTCCTTCGGTTCATCACTAAATTCTGGAGTTTCCATGGGAGACAGTCCTGAGTTATAAATGGGCCTTTATTCACAAGTAGGTACTGAAAAGGTCTGAAGATGCTTATTGTGACAGTTCTGACTATGCACATCAAAGGCCTCAACTGGTGTCAGAAGGATTGGAAAAAGATTAAGCTTGGTTTTCAGAAATCTAACAAGGGACATTATTAAATGGTTACCATGCTGGCTAGTGTGTGATGCTTTGTATCAAAGGTAATCAAAGGCAGAGAACAAGAAAAAGTAAAGGATGTATAACATTGGTGGATATAGCTTTCACTACACTAAGTGCTCAGTCTGTTTGGGGAACAGTATTTTTACTTTCTTGCTGCTTTTAAGAGGGATTAATGTTGTTTGTAGTTATTTTTTTGCAGGAAGGTATAAAGTCTTTATCAGTAACACGGTATGATAATTCACCTCTCTCTTGAAGTGAATCTGTTTTATCTAAAATCTACGGAGCAAACATCTGTTTGAAACTGCTCTGATAGTGATAAGTAACAAAACACATTACGCTTCTTTTACTTCCACAGATTTTATTTCTGAGGTACACCGTCTCCAGCATTAAGTCGTCTAACAATGGGGGAGTTTATTTGTTGTTGTTTTTTTCCACCTCTTACAACAAGTCTGAAATAATGATTAAATATGCTGTTAAGGTATTGGCAACCATCCACTGAAACCAGTATTGTTATGCAATGGCAAAAAAAACCCTGACCCAGAAATGTATCGACTGCTACTTAGCTTTATAATAATGCCGTGGTATGCAGATGCTTAACCCAGGGCCAAGCTAGGATCCCATTCAAATCCCAAGTCCGTTTTCCACTTCAGTGTGTTTTATTTTCATCAAATGGTCGCTGCATGTCGGCACTCCTCCAGGGCCCCATAAAGTCAATCAACTGCCTCTCTTTGCAGTTGATAAATAAAGTTCAGAGGAGATAAGAGGTGAATATTTCTTTTTCCATAAATCAGTAAGTCATTCGGTTGGGACATATTGGTTATGGATTGTAATTAACGTCAAACGTCAACGCCAAACAAACTGGGCGACTCTTGATTTGTAAACATGGAGTCTTTTAGCTTCACAAAGCACCCTCACATTTCTCAATGTGACTTCTGAACTTGTTACTGAGAGGAAACACATGTTTTACAACTGGCATTTTAAGGCAAGTGGTTTGACCCGGTGTGATACTGACTCATAAATCTAACTTGATATGTCATGTAACAAGCGTAGAAAATACTTCATGCAACATCTGTGCATAATGTATCACCATCTTCATTATTTGTCCAATACTGCTAATACTTCTATAAAGTTTTTTTTTATTAAGAATGAACATACTCATGCAAACTCAGCTACTCTTGCAACAACTATCAAAGGGTCGGTGCGACAAAAAAAAAAATCCCTATACTTTCTCACTTTTGTCTATTAGAGTTGCAAAGTAGGAAAAAATGTGGTGTGTAAAAGTCCCATTTATTTTTTCCACAAACAATGTTACATGACACTCTCTCGGATAACGACAGTATTAGAAAATACCTGAATTTTATTGAAAGTCCATGATACAGTGCTACGAGAAGTACTACAAGTACCAATGAGCATTTCGGCAAGAAATATCCAATCACAGAGCCTAGATCTATTACGTGTGCAGCTAACGGCAAAGTGAAGCTAAAGATTACATTGTTGAGAAAACAATCTGCAGCTTAAATTATTTCATTTTGTCAGATTTGTTTGGAAAAATCTAAATGATCATGGTTTTGTTAGCATCACTCTCAGCCATCTCCCAGCCTGCCAATAACATGTAACACTGATCTACCAAAGGTCATAGAATAATTGGTGTAGCTGGACACCCTGTGTAATTTACAAGAGCCCCAAGGTGAAGTTCGATGTTTTCATTAATGCTGCAGCAGAGGCAGTGAGCAGCTGTGATCTCTCCTGATGATGATGAAAGCATATGCAAAGAAAGTGTTACTTTGCTTCACGAGCAGTCCTGACAAAGAGGCAGGATGAATATCTGCAGAATTTCAACCACAACCAGCCCTCCATATAGCCAAGACTTTATATATATATATAGTATTATTTGTATATAAACACACAAATAAACAAATAACTTGAAGACATTCAGACCTCTCCAAATCTCTGCTCTTTCTTTTCCTGATTTAAGAAGAGATGTGTCCGGGCTCATAAAAGAACAGAAATTTCAGATATGGTAAACAGAATAAGAGACTGCTACTCTTTGCTAAAACACCAACAAGTGTGTGTCACTTAGCTTTCACTGGGTAAAACTTATGACAGTGCAGAACAAAAGCCCTGTCACTGAAGAAAGGCTACCTTGGCTGAAGTCCAAATTTGTTCTGGGACGCAGGGTTACACCCAAGGCATTTAAGCAAATATTCCATTCACAGAAGCCTATTCAGGTCAATAAATGCTGTAAAGAACACTCGACTGACCCCAAGTTCCCCCAGATTTGTTACAAGCTCAAATTCCTAGAACAGTCCATACTGACCTATATACGTGTGTTTATGTTGGACCTGAAAACAAAGAAACTGTAGAAAAATGAGGACAGAATTAAGAAATTGCATCATATAAGTTTCATGATGACTTTTGTAAACAGTGAAGTTAAGTTTTCCTGACAGGACTCAGGTCTATGCATTCAACCTTAAAAAAACTTTTTGGCGAGTCCTGCTGAGGGATGGGCTAGCCCCACGTCAACTGGGATAATCACAAAGCCAGGAGGAGGGTCTGGGATCGGACTGAAAATGAGAGTAGCAGCTGTGGGCTACAGGCGCTAGGTGTCCCTGGCTTGTGTACAGCATCACATCAACGTGGACAAAACCTGGTCCGTGCTTAAACAACACAGCCATTGTGCTGCAGGCACCTCAGCAGTCACCTTGGCTTTGCGCAGACAGGATGTTCAGTAATCAATCCCTCAGGGAGAGTTTCTCCAGGTGGTACTACACATTCTGCAGCCACGGAGCAGGGATTCAGAGGGATTTGAGTGGGCAGAGCTCTTTCAGACACAGCAAGCCTGTGGCTTACAAGTGAAACTAAAGACTTTAGACCCTTATTTGTTTAAATTGCGCCTTTCTTTGTGGAAGTGTCACGTTTCTCTCGTCAAATTTTACTCAAGCTGAAGGGGAATATGGGAATTGCTTTCAAGAACTTTACTTGATTTCACTTTATAGCTCAGTCAGTTTCATCCCTAAGAACTTCCTCAAAGTTACTTCTATTGCCAGTGATCTGAAATACTCCTAAGTGCTTATCAGAGAGCACTAGACACAGAGGATTGACAATTAAAGAGCGCACTCGTGCACCCTCTTCCCAGCATAATCAGCCAAGGTCATTAAAAATCAGACATTTCTTCCAGCCGAAGACATTGGAGGACAGAATGTGAATATTATATACTAATTAAATAAACACTTCCTTCCATGTAAACACAGCTTGGCAGTGCAAGCGGACTACTGGCGCTGGTTTCCATGACTGCCCCGCACAGCTCCCACTCAACTTTCTAATTGGTCTAGTGCAGCTAATCAGACCACCATGCAGGGTCCAAATGGTAACTGTTACAGAGTGAAACCAGCACCCTGTGAAAATCTGACTTGGGGGATTTGGGCCCAGTAAGTAGCTTATGGTGGTAGGAGCTGGTGGAACCCGTAATGAACGAGCTGTGAGTTTCTCCCCCTCCTCTCCTCTCATCTGTAATCCATAAACAGCTAGAGAAAGTGGGGATCTGGGGAGAAGTATGGCATGGTCTAATAGAGAGGACAAGGAGGAAAAAATAACTCCACAGGTAGATAAAAAAAGAGAAAAATATTACCAAACTTTTTCATGTAAACAAAGGATATTTCTAGAGCTGCAACATTTACTCGATCGATTGTAAGTCTTTTTTTTAAGCAAAACTGCAAAATTTCACTAGTTCAAGCTTGGAATTGTCATCGCCCTTGACTTTAGGTCGTTAACTGTTGGGTATTGTTGACATTTAAAATAATAGTTTTATGATATTTTATTGTCCAAACGATCAATCAAAAAATCAATGTATGAATGAAAACAATGGTTAGTTGCAGCCCTTGATGTTTCATTATGGGAATTTGTATAAACAAGCAGAAGGTGGTGAGAATTTGATGAGCATTTCACTCCAAAAACAGAGTAGACTTACTATGTTCATGAGTGTAAGAACATAATTCTGCACATGCTCCTTGCCATGGAAGCGCAGCACAGAGTCGTCCACAGCCAGCAGCACCTCAATGTTGTAGTCGTCTTTCTTCGCGTGCCTCCTCTTGCGCTCCGACTCAGAAAGTTTATGTTCGACGAGATCCAGAGCCGCTGGGAGCTTTGCGATCCCGAAGTCTACCACTGCAAAATATGTACAGCACATAAGTCAGTGAATAGGCTGTGGTAATATTATTGGCTATTTCTTCTCTTATATCAGCTTCTGTGAAGGGATATATGTCTGTGTCAAACCCGACATAAAAATATCTCAAAGGAGGAATCCTTTGGGACTATTGACAGGCTTGTGGGCTTTCTAAGTCTCTTGAAGTCAAAATACTCTCCTTAGACTCATAAACAGTTGGCATTCAGAATATGTGCATTTGGAGCACTAATCTCAGCTGAGTTAAACCAAATTCAAACAAACATTCATCCATGTCAAAGCACTTCAGCTGTTTTCTATATGTGTGATATTCATGCACAGTATGTCGCCTATCTATGGCAGCGTTTGTCAGAGTTGTCGAGATTAGACGTAATGTCAGATAATAATAATAAAAGAAAAAGAAGTTACAGGCAGTGATCCACATGTTTGGAACATGGAACTAGATAAACTGAAAACTGATGTGCTATAATGTGAGACAAACACCACAGAGGCAATAAATAGAAAGCACTCAGAGAGAACACATCACTGCCAAGACTGAACAATACAAAACATTTAGTCTTTTTAATCTGCATGTGGATCTGCTTCATAACGCATGACCATTATGTACAAGAACCAATTATATTTAGCAGCAGTTCATTAAAAATAGCATGCCTCATCTTTTCACCAAAGTAATTTACAAGTTCCCTTATATACACAAGCAAACAAAATAATTCCCTTGATGGAGATAATAACTCTTAAATGTAATTACAGAATGTGCTGACAGAGAGAGAGAGAGAGAGAGAGAGAGAGAGAGAGAACATGTCTGGCAGAAATGGCCTTGTTCAAACATTCACGCCATGTTGCTCGAAACTATGAATTATTGCAATCTTTTGTAAAAGACTCCACAGATGGTAGGGGTTCCAGGCTGCCAGATATAAATGGAGACACAACACATTATCTTATGCATACCTGAAAATCCATTGGACAAGGTATTTTCAGAAGTACACTGCATAAAAATGGAACTGAAGGACAAATGCAGTGTTCAACTAGCTCCAGGCAAATCTTTTAAAAAGTAATTTATTCTAAATAAATATAAATAACTGGTAAATGCACAACAGGTGACAACTTCTTTGCACCAGTTGTGGTTGTGTTAATTAAGATGAATGTGTTAAACAGCTGCAAACACTGGATTATTTTTAATAAGCAGTAAACAAAACAGCTTTCAAAGCTGGCATTTTATTTAATACCTCATATTCTTGCATAATGCAGATAAAAGCATGGACAGAGACATTACACGAGAGCGACAGGGTGTAAAATATTATTCCAGTTCAAGTAAAATTTGGACAGCGGTACTGAGATTATTCTAGGGTCTGTTTGCTGTTGTGGAAAAAGCAGCATCACCTGTTTTAAGCCTTAAGTGGGACGTTGGCTCTCCCACAGGGTCGTGACATCGCTGTGAAGGACATAAATCTGGCAAAAAACCCAGACCTAACACTGAAAAGCTTTCACAACAGTGAAGTGCACAATTAGTCGGAACAGGACAGACAGGGCACTAATGCCTCCCACTGTAAATGACATCTTGCTAGAGTGAGTTGATGGCTAAGGTATATTGTGTTGGTACAGAAACAGTACTGGAAGGTCAAAAATGGCAACTATATTCAAACGCAAAGACTGGATACAACCCCAACATCAGAAAGCTAATAAAAATAAACGCAATGGATTTAACAAGAGCTTTGAAAAAAAGATTGTTGGAAAATGTGAATGAGCAGCTTGATATAAATTGTTCCTGAGGATGTGTGAGCTAGAGAGGCTGTGTAATGAAATGAAAAGACCCATACATCAGTTTTACAGCTACAGACACTTGGAAATGGCATGAATTAAAGAGTATAGTGAGCCTTCCACCAGATGCTCAAGCTATTGTTGTAGCAAGGAATGAATAAAAAAGGAATTCATGATTGAGTTGGGTGATTTGACTGCGAAGGAAAGGTCACTCCCCCCCGCTCTTCTAACCAGCTCCCCCACCCTCCCCTGTCCCCAGTACTACCACTGGAGCCCAGCATTCCTTACATTAGCAGCTGATGTAGGGAGCACTGCCTCTGCAGTTAAGCCTGATAAATATAGAGTAGTAGGAGTTTAAAAGCTGCAGAGTTTAAGGACCACACCAAAAGCTGCAGGGTGAAGTGACCATATTGATGTGTTTGCAAGTTTTAGCTGCTTAACTGCAAATGGTGCAAACTTACATTTCTGATTTAAGTATAGTTTAATTATATTTTTCAATGTGGTTTCCATTAATTTCAGTTAAGTATGTCAATCAATCAATCAGCAGGCTCTTAAAACTTGTGGAAGCCATGTAAGTGAATATCCAGTATGGATTCATTCTTGTCAATGCTACATTATCCACCGCCAAATTAGGGCTAATTATTAGTTACAGTGTCTGTACCACCTGTCAAGTTTGTTACCAAGCATTAAATGTCTGGTCAGATTTAAAATCTGGTTTACTTGCTGCTGCTTTAATCAGATAGTTCATGATTTTAGTCTCCATTTTCGCTAACTTTAGGCAAATTTAAGTAAAGTTCTTACACAGCTACTTGTGTTGAGAAAACATTAAACATTTTTAAAGTTTGCCAACTTTTGAAAAAGATGCATTAATGTTTTGTAAAAGCTTTAACATATCATCACCATATAAAGTTGTAATGCGAACGGTTGCCAGCACATGTGAAGCAACATTATCATTCATTCATCTTTAGTCGTGTTTATGGTCTCATGAGGAACGTAAATATAATCACCCTTCTTTAAGTCCTATTTTTGGTCTCTACCAACTTCTGCAAAAAAATATATATATATATGGTTCTTAAGCTGCTAAATACTCCACTATGTTCGCCAGCTAGGCAAATAGATTACAATGGGTTGTAACAGTTGAAAACAGTTCTGCAGCTAGAAAAAAGGTTGAATAGGATGGTAAGACTGAACCAAAACAGTAAAGTTGCAGGCTGTAAAACCAAAACAAGGAGCTGAAAGATGCTATAATTCTCCATAGATTTCAGATCCGTGTAATAATTCTCTCTGGGTTCATCATATAGAGACCAATTTCACATCAAACATAGTCATTTGATCTCATTTAATATAAAAACGATTGATTAGTGCAGTTTTAAACAAACAAAAAGGTCTGTAGAAAAACATTCACATTCCACAAAGTTATGTATCAGTAGTTTGACTGGTGTTGATGTTCACTGTGGCTGTTTTAGCAGTCTGCTAATATATTTTCATATGCAAATTAATGGAAAGAAATGGTTGACTGAAACATCAGGAAAAATACATTCAAATTTCTAAAACTAAATAGTTTGCTGTGATGTAAATTTCATGAGTTGAATAACAAATTAAAACATGCAAAACCACTGGTGTTTTAAATGCAGTTAAACCTCTGTGTGTAATATTAATTTATTTATCTAGGTACTCAGAAATTATTCTCTGTTGTTCTATTTGTTGTAGGCCTTTGTGTCAATTTCTCTGATGTAATACCATACAGTCCTTGCTAAAGACATCCACATACTCAACACACACACAGTCAAAACACACATGGTGCTTTTTGCAGGGCTTTTTGTTTCCACTGACGTCACGCTGCTTCTCCTCGCCTACCTTCATTGTGGAGGTCCTCCCTCCGCTGGCCCGTCTCACGTTTGATGGCTGACCTGCGGTAGACCACATGGACACGCCCCTTCACTTCCACATCCTGTTGGCCCTTCTCGAGGGGCTCAATGAAAAACTCCCCATTATCAGTCCGGATCAGACCGGCCTGGAAAAAGACAGCTTCAAATTAGTGCACCCCTCCTCCTTCAAAGGGCAGTTATTCCACTGAAGCCATAATTATAGTATTCCTGATCAATGGGAAGATTTAGAGGATATAGGGAATGACGCAGGTTGACACAACTTGGGGCCCTTCAAGCCCTTCACTAAGATATACTGAGCACCACCATGACTTCTAATTGAACAAGTTCATGAATAGTAATGTCTCCATTCACTCGCATCTTTCCATCTGCTGCACGCTTTTTATGTATTCAAAGAAAACCCCTCAGTTGGATACCAATCTGGGATGTTCAAAGAATTCAAAGCCTTTGTTCAAGTTTTACAATTTCTCTCAAGTACTCACTTTCTCTCAACCTGCCTGATGTGCTCCACTTCAATTAGCAATTTCAGATGCTTCCCAATATCCCTTTCAGCCACCACAGAGAGCAGCTGCGGTCTTACTGCTTTCATTCAAAAGTAAGTATACCCCCAGGGGGTATTATTAGGTGCACAATGAGGTTGTGTACTTCAGGGTGGGCGTGTTGACCATTCTGTCGCCCCCCACACTTGTTCAAACTTTTATCAGTGTTGAATTATGGGTTAGGAACAGTTACTGTCTTCTGAGGCAGATTTCTCCCTGACTGGTTAGAATTTCAGTGAAAAATGGTCCTCACTGAAAGACGACGTTGCTCAATTTAGTGAGATTGTCAAAATTTGTCATTCAACATCAGAGCATTGATTCAGTATGAACAATATAACTATCTCAGGGCCATTCTGTAAATGACCTCACACACATTTTCTCTCTGCAGATCTGCAAACACATATACCGATAACAAAATGTCTGTGTTACATATTCATTTATAATGTTTATATTTATAATTTATTTAATTATTTATTGTGAGCAGTAAATTGTCACCTACCAGAAAAAAATAAGAAGAAGAATGTATTAAAAGACAATGTGAAAACAATATGACAATGTCAAATGTGTTGCTCGTACATACAGAGAATTATCAGCTGAATCTGCAACTCCCCGCTGCTTTATGGAGCTTTATAGCGAGTTTCAGCTCATTGTTTAGCTTTCAAACCCACAACTTTACTGTTTTGGTTCACTCTGACTACTCTCATGGTTTCATTTTTAGCCACAGCAGGCAGCTGTGAAATCTCAAAACACCCACTGTGCACTACCTGTTCAGCACCAAACTGTAAGCACAGTATCAATGTGGTGAACATAGCGGAGCATTTAGCAGCTAAAGAGCCATGATGCTCTATTCTATTCTGCTGTCCCCCCGTTGCCAAAAAATGTTGTGGCCAAAAAAGTATACATTTTTGCACATAAATCTTTTCCCTCCAACTTGTGCTGGAAGGTAATGTCCAACACAATCTATTGTTCAATGAATATAACATATCTCTGTTTTGTCTGCTGTGTCGATAGAAAATTACACATCCCACCAAGCTGTGAATAAACAAAAGGGTGTTCTTGTTTATTATCGACCTTGGCTCGCTGTTACTGCCTGCATGTTGATTCCATATCAGCATTTGGGCAAAGCTTTCATTTCCATTCATTATGTACGACCATTTATCCTTTGTGGGGTCATGGAAGGACAGAGACAATCCCATCTCACTTTGGGTGAAAGGCGGAGTTCACCTTGGACAGGTGGCCATAAGAGCAATTTAGAGTCACTACTTAACTTTAGGAACTAAGGAAACATAATTTGTTCAAATTCATCCAAGGAACAAACTTTCTGAAGACACAACACAATGCAAATAACATTTCTCATATTCTTACTCCATACTAAGAAAAAAGAAATCTATCCAGCCTATCATTATACTCATGAAGAAGGCACACCAACAACATTTTGGCAAGAATGTGTGTATTTACAGCTGCAAAAAGAAATATAAATACAGTGCAGCAAAGAGAACATTGTGCCTAAAAAAAACTCATCTCAAAATCCTCGGCATGCTGTTGCTCGTAAGTAACAACACAAACGCTATGAACTGAAGGTTGACATGTGACAGTAAGAGCAAAGAGGAGTGAAAAAATCTATCCAGCTCCTGACCAGGAAATGCCAAGTAAGACATGCTCGAATACTTCCTCTGTGGTCTCTTATTTCAGCAGTCGGTGGAAAATGAAGCCGGGTCTGCAAGGGGAGAGAGCAGCAGCAGCATCTGCCTACGGAGGAGCCAAATGTAAACATATGTACAGTTCATGGTCTGCTGTCAGAAATGAAGATTTTCTAAGGAAATTTCTGTATTATTAATTGCTTCACACCACTGAAATTGACATGTTGATTACTTTATAAAGACCTGATTAATAATAATATTTATGTATTCTATCTAGAACCTAAAATCCATTATTGTGTCAAGAGCACTACCTTAGCTCTGATTTAGAGCTGAAACTGTTCATTGGTTAATCAATTAACAGAAAGTATAACATTAATTGCCATTTATCTAGGAACATTTCCAAACATTTTTTAGCTCCAGCCTCTCAAATTCAAATATTTGCTGCCTTTCTGAGGTTTCATATCACTGTAAATTGAATATTTTGGGGAATATTTTGGACTGTTGGTCTGACAAAAGAAGCATTTTGACGTCACCTTGGGCTCTAGGAACTTAAACTGCCTATTTTACTATTTCCTGGTGTTTTAAGGGCTGCATGCAGTGCTAATAAGCTCCACCAATCAAATAGTTGGGGCAGCAAGCTCCAAACAAATGTTTGTAGCATGAAAGGCAAAACCCAGAGCAGAAAAAGTCCTCAGGACAGTTGAAAGCAATGCACATTCTGTATTTTTGGCCATGACAACAGCGTGGCTCTATGGATTGTAATGTTGGTCGATCAGTCGGTCCACCACTTTGGTCCAGACAGCTGTACTTTCTGTTTAGCTCTAATTGAACATCCCAATGAACTGAGTGTATTCTTCAGGCTATGATGCTTAAAAACAGAGATTAGCTTTTCTAGGTCAAGAGAGGTCAAGTGATGTGGTGGCTACCAGGTTGCTCCATGTGATGCGAGTGTTTATAGACCTGGGATCATTATGAGAACTGCAGTGCTCTGTGGACGACACAATTTATATCAGTATGAGGTTCATCCAGCTTCTCCTGACTCTGTGCTGAAAAGCTCTCTGAAGCAGAGGCATCCAGCGGTGTCGCTGACACAGCACAAAAAAAAGGCAAATATAACCTGTCCTTAAGCGCACCAGTGCACTAAATTCCACACTTTGGTAACAGCAACTTTGAAAGTGGATATTTACTATATGTAATTTCAGAGAGACCTCTTTCTGTTCTGCAAACTAGCATTTGGAGTGACCTGCTCAGTGCAGCGCACACACACCACAGCAAGAAACAAATGAAGAGATAGCCAGTGAAATCACTTCATTGCTGGAAATATGTGTATTATAAAGAAATGTGTTGTGCATGAATATGCTGGCAGACAAGGGTGTAGGTTTGGTTTCAGAGGTGGAGAGGACACAATGAAAAAAATTAATTAATTGAGTCCAGACATACTCATACTGCAAATGAACCACATGTTTGGGGCAGCAGTAGCTCAGTCCGTAAGGATTAGGCTGAGAAACGGAGGGTCGCCGGTTTGAATCCAGCTCGGACCAGAGTTGGAGAAGTACTCAAGGTCTCCTAGGCACTGCCAAGCCCCTGAACACCTTGAGCAAGCCCCTGAACCCCCAACTGTTCGGGGCGCCGCACTGAGTGGCAGCCCCCTACATTACCTGTGTGCATGGACGTATATATGCATATACATATATATGAACAGTGAAGTAAAAAAACAACATTAAAATTAAATAAGCAAACAAGAAATTATGCTATAGTTGTTTACTGTGTTTTCCGTAATTATTGCATGGAAACCTGTATTGTAACCCTACCTAAAATAAATTTTAGTTTCCTTTATAGATATCTTGTACTTTTTGATGTTTACTACAAAGAGAACTGTTTACTGTTTTATTTTTTACTAATAATATGATAATATGAACTCCAAATTAAAATATAGATTTATTTTTTATTTTTACCTGAAAAACATATTAAGCTGAACCTTTTTTTCAGCCCTGAGTAGAGTCTGCAGGTATTAATTTCAGGCTGTATACTGAACAGCCTCCAACAAAAAGGTATATACCATCGTTATTAAATTGTTGTGATGCATATAAACATGGTGGTCTTTTTCCATCATCCATTGTAATACAGCTATCCCTTAAGGTGCATTAATGACAAACACTATATAAAAATCAGCAACTGAGATTAAGGTATGCACCTTAATTTTCACGAGGTCACAGGATTTACTGTATAACTTTTAGTCAGAAAATCCACAACAAATCTGACTTATATCAGAAGAAAAGGAAGAGGGGAGGAAATTACATCTGAAGCAATATTCGATACTGGGCGCATCGGACATGTTTGTTGATGCTCAGTGAAGACTTTTGCGGTAAAACCAGGAAGATCAATAAGCCATGGAGTAGGTCATGGCTATGAAATAATCATATGAGACAGCTTGTGGGAGCAAGAGATTACCACTTGATTCCTTTTTTTCAGCTTTCATATCTCACTGTGCAGGGGCACAAAGGGCAAGCATAGCTGGTGATCATGACGAGGATTATAAAGAAAAGTGGGCTTATAATCACCAACATTCATCTGCATGGAAAGAGGAGAAAAATTATAATAATTTAGCCATTGGGGAGAGCACTTTTATTGGAGCCGATTATGAGGTTGCTATTGGTGGCTAATTGGTTTTCATACAAAAGCTAGTCTGTTTAAAAGGATAAACAGCCCTATTAAAATCATTATGGATATTGTTGTTCTTATTAGTAGTCTAAGTAAATGTAGTACTAGCAGTGTTGTAGATGAAGTAGCAGCAGTAGGAGTACTAGTTGTAGTAATAGTAGTAGGGGAAGCAGCAGTAGTAGTAGTAGTAGTATTAAAAAAAGCTGTAGTAGTAGTAATAATAGCAGTCAAATGGAAGCAGTTATAATAGTGATATTAGTAGTATAAGTAGTAATTGTAACAGTAGTAGTTTTAGTAGCAGAAAAGAAGAAGTTGTAATGATAGTAGTAGTAGTAGTAGTAGTAGTTTACTAGTAATAAACAAAAAGTGGTTGAGGTACTTGTAGTAAGAGGTACTTGTAGAAAAATAAGTAGTAGTGGCAGTATTAGCAGTGCGCGCGCGCGTGTGTGTGTGTGTGTGTGTGTGTGTGTGTGTGTGCGTGTGTGCGTGTGTGCATGCGTGCTTGTAGGAATATGTCCTGTATCACAGTGTGTGTTTGAATGAGCACATGTTTAGACAGACATGCTGTAGCTGATGCAAATACAAATCAGATTGAGAGGAAATAAATCAAATTGTTGGCTGAGATGTCGGGCTTCCACTGATGGAGCTCTTAATTTAGTGACTTCTGTTCCGTGCCAGCAGAGTACTGGAAGACCAGATGATACTGGAATACTGGACTGGGACCAGGCCTGTACAGAATTCCTGCAAACATTCATGAATAGAACAATTTTGCTAGCGTTTTCCATCCCCAGTGGATGGAAAACTGCACCCCATCCCCCCACCCCCACACCAAAAAAAGCAGACTGACAGCTGACTGTTGCTAGGTGGCTCTGTCTCTTTTTAAGAGACACAAGAATAGCCCTCTTCCGACTGCGGTTATCCGGCACTCGTGTTTCCATCACACATGTAACTCAATCAGCCCGTCATCTGCGCTAATTCCCAACACATGAGCAGCACCGGTGTAATCATAGCCTTCACTCATCACTCCGCAACAATAGTTCATGCTCGTCTGGAGCGCACAGCTGTTGCCATCTAGCAAGAGTTACAGTAAGAGAGGAAGCTATCTCTGACATATTGGTCAATCAAACATAAATTAGAGTAAAAGGAAACTGAAAGTGCTTTTTGCATTCACTTTGCATCCTCTGCTGACATTCATAGTGGGGCCAAATAAAACCAAAAGATATCAGATTAATATGCAGCTTTACCGTATGCATGTCTTATCTGTCGTGAGCTTGGAATTCCATAAATCCTGCGCCTCCGGGGCACATGGCAGGAGACCAAGTTAACTTACTTATCTGTTACTGGTGATGTCATGCTATTAGGGAGTTATGCCTGTGGGAGCGGCCTCACTGCAAAGGACACACTGATAGCAAAGCTTATCGTAGAAATTCAGTCGTATCGAAGTGCATGAAATAATTGAGTTATAACTGCTGGTGTGTTCTTCAAGTCTGAGCATTTTGTTTCCAGGATGCACAAAAAGCTAAATATATCTATGCAACTGTGATATACATCTCCTCCACTGTAAGGGAACCCATCAAACAATACAGTGCATCTCAGAGATTTGGCCCTCAGCACATGATTCACGTTGTTATTCCTTTTAAACTCGGTCCTTTCATCAGACATGATCTCCTTCGTGTCCTTCCATATCCAGCAGACACTTTAGACTAAATAATTTTCCTGCAAGCTGTCTGTGCATCTTCAAATGCTCCCCAAACACCCCTGCATGCACAGACAGGTCTATGTTTATGTTGGCTTTGATGCAGGTAAATGCATGGACATTATTCCTAAGAGTCTGACTGCAGCCTTAAAAGGTTGAGTTTGTCGAAATCACAAAAATACATTCACAGAGTGCTATCTATTCATGCAGATGGTTTTGGTCTTTCTTGCCTAGTCGGAGACTTCTGCCACTAGTACAATAGAGAGAATGATTGCGATGCTCAAAGCTTTGCATTTTGACATTTGAAAAACAACAGCATGTCTTTCCAGACACAATGTCCCAGAAACTCTGTTAGACATTTTACCAAGAAACCATTTTCTACTAAAGGAAAAAAGTAGCAAAAACTGTCCACAAAAAATATTATTTTTTGGTTGGAAGTATCTTACATAAAAGAGTAGTGCCATAAGATTAAGCAAATCCCCAGAAATGTTAGATTACATATCCTTCAGACAGTACAAATATATTGAGATGCTTGTCTATATCATGATGCTTTTGCCACATTAGTTCTGAATCTCCAATAAGCCAAATTAACAGCGAAGGAAAAGGCGTTTGGCTTCTTTTAATAAAAACCTAAATTTTCTATAATGTAACAACATGGGGTTCTCCTGAATAATTTAACAATACTAGGTTATATTATTTTTGTCCACAGTTTTTTCCACTGTGGCTGGCTGTAAATACTACAGCATAGGCCTACAAGTAATGCTGCACTCATCGGAATTACCATGATTACCAGTTTCCGACTTGTAAATGGGCATTCACGTTAACATCCAACATCTGTCGTATTTACAACTAGGAAACTCCAATTCTATCCAAAATGATGTAAAGTAATACATCAGTGCCCGAAAACTAATCACACATGCCTCACATCAGCCAAACTCCACTACTGAAGGTGAATGCACGGTATTTTTAACCCTCATACGGCCCACTTTGCAATTACACAACCATCTTGAGTTCTCCGATGACATGGACGTTGGCAAGTCATAAACATGAGAATCTTTCTCAAAGGCCTATCATTCATTCCACATAATGTGAACACTGCATTAGGCCCAAATTGTCCTCCTCTTTCATTGGTGTTTCTAAAAAGCTGGATGATGATACTAGGGTTTATGTCCATATTCTATGCTACATTGTACTAGCTAGTGAAGTTGAAATATACTGTACATTGCTTACTCACATTCAAAAAGCAATGTAAAAAACAATGTGCATTGACAATACAGTATATCACTGAATTGGTAACATTTAGGTTTCATTACCTTGAATAACTTTGGCTGATGTAAACATCCAGTATTGTTTGGTTTTTCAGGCAATTTCATTTCATTTTAGAACTTTCAGAAAAATCTGAATTTCCCAGTTGTAATTGCAACTTGGAAATGAGCACTATTTACAGGTTGGAAACTGGTAATTACGCCACCACTGATATGAGAGAAATGCACCTTTAATCAAAAGAGTGTAAGCAAAGGGGCTAAAATTGTACTGTCCAATACAGAAACTGGACCAAAACGTATCACATCTAAGCCTTTCACAAAGAACGATGAAATCAATTTAATCTATGAGAATTTACATTGTGCGCTGAAAGTTATTAGAGCAAAAGCGAGCAGAAAAGAAGTTAGCAGAACATAAGCTAGCACAAAAGCTATCAGAACAGTAGTAACACGAGTGGTGCTGGAATTCTGCTTTTCTTATAACTCCAAGGCTTCGCTACTCATGCTGAGCTCATAACCTCTGAACCATTACTGCTTTCTACATTTGGCTTTGTTTAAAATCAATATAACACTATGATTGCCATCTTTTGTGTGCTTAGGTTTAGAGGTTAAGCATACAAAACTTTGATATTGTAGGCTATTTGTAGGTGAATATGGCATTGTGCTGCACAGGACCATTGTGTCAATTTTAGCCTTGAGTCACTGAGGGGCACACACAGTCGCCTTTCAGGAAATTACTTTGTGATTAGAGAACACAGCATGGCATTGTCCACCACTCACTGTTATTACATTAAGAAAGAAGAAATAACTCTGTGACATCATCTCACCTAGTTTTGGTGTGTTAAACAACGACAACAAGAAAATGCAGTGATGATGACAAACAATGCAAGTGTTGTAAGAGACGTCCATTGTATCTTTGAGTCCTGCTGATGCAAAATAAAAGGCTCAACTGTGCAAACAAACACTGCAAGAAGCATAGAGATAAAATTGTGGGCTTGTGAAAAGTTTTGCCAAAAAAAGTGTAATTGCTGCCAACCACAGGCTTGAATCAAACAAAGGTTTTCTCACATGAAGTGTCAGAATGTGTGATAATTTAGAAAAGGACTGTGGGTGTGTCATATTTGGAGGGTATCAAAATATTCTGGGTCTTCAACTTCGATTCCAACTGTTATTTCAGAACAATTCAGAGAGCTGACTCTAAGCTAAACAGAAGCCTCACTTTGGTCAACCTACCAATTCAAATGTCACATGCACATTTGAAAATTCACTCTAATTTGCTCAACTGCAAACATCCATTAGTGGCTTAGTTCACCTCCCATCACTCTAACATTGAAAGACTGCCCAAGAGCAGAATGATGAATAGATTGGTGGTAATGGAGTAGGCACACAATGCTGTAGAAGAAGAGCAGGTTTGCTGGGGTAGTGACCTTTTATTTTGAATTGATTTTACCTAGATAGACCTCAAATCCCATCAGTGAAACCAAGCAGTTACTATGGATATTTAAAACACCATTTTAAACTAATATTCCACCCAAAATGTGTCTCTTTAGAATCAAAAACTCAACTCGTATAGGCTTGAGTGATGGCTGTAAAATCTATGTAGTTTGCTTCTTCACATTATGTAGACTTGGATTCAAGTTGGGTTCCAATGGTGACCAGTTTCTACTGTATCAAAACATTTTCAGAAACTTCTCAAACCACTCCTGCAGCATAATCAAGCGCTAAGCTTCAGGTCAGCGATCTGATGCGAACGCAGAAGTCCCTGAAACCTGCATCCTATTGAACGGCCAGCAGGGGGCGACTCCTCTGGTTGCAAAAAGAAGTCTGGCTCCATAAGAAAAAATGGCAAAATGACCCTACTTCTCACCTGAATAATTACCTCAGTAAACACTTCCCTGATGAGTTTATGTTCTCAATCGCCAGTTTCAAGTCTTCTTCAATACAAAATGATGCTCATTTAGCAAATAAGGGTCCCATTTATTTTAAAATAGACGATAAGGCAGAGTACGTTTCAGGGCAGGATTATCTATGATTGACAAGTCGTTACCATGGCGACCTGTCAATCAGGCTAGAGCCAACTCGTACCCATGGCACTGTGTAAATTTAAACAGCGCCATTGAAAAAGCTTATTAGGAGTTGGCTGTTCACTTTCTCTGGTGATTACATTTAGTTTAAAGACTGTTGTTCTCTAGACAAAATTGTCAGTACTGTTAAAATGACAGTTAACATGAATTACAGATGCACCTAGCTAAGCATGCTAGCTATAAACCAACGGGTGACGTCACGATGACTACATCCATTTCTTATATACAGTCTATGAGCACAATTCACGTCTCTAATGTCCATCCATATGCTCATATGTTCCAAACACTCATATTTTGGCTAAATTAAGTGCAGCTAATCAATCATCATTCATTAGTCAATATTTTAAAACTAACAATTGATGAAATTTTTACGTATATTGTCAAATTGGTCTCTCATGGTGATGAACCCACAGAAAATGATCACCTGACTGCAGTTCAACTCAGCTTTACCAAGCGCTTTAGCATCTTTCAGCTTATTGTTTAGGTTTAACAGCCCTCTCTCACTGCTCTCATCAGCGCCATTTTCGGATGTAGCTGCAGCTGATATTTTCCTCAGGGGTTGGTAGAGACAATAAACAGAGCTAAAAATATTGTGTATATTGGTCTCACCTTTGCCAGATGGCCAGAAACACAACTCCAAAGGATGGCTAATATTCCTAAGCGCGTTCACCTTTTAAAGGGATGTCAATGTTGTGTTGACAGCTTGGTGCACTGCCTCCAAGTGGGCAAAAAATCCATTACTGCACAGCCTAAGACTGTGTTGATTGTTTGTTAGAAAGAGAAATATTAAAGGATTCATATTTAATATCCCAACCCTACTGCTCCTGTCTCTATTCTCATGCACAATGTGAATTGTTGAACTTACGAAGATTTTGAGAGCTTGTCCCCTGCTCTTTAATCGGCCAGACCCACTCAATTGTACCCCAGTCATTCATGAACTCGGGAAACCCTGGCCAATCGAATAGCAGTATCCGGAAAGACTGCCACAATGCGCCTGCACGTGTACAGAGGACTATTTTGCCAAGAATATAAGTGTTTGGAAGATACTGGGCATTCAGATGGACAGCATAAAAGTTATGCTGCAGGAGTGGTTTGAGAAGTCTCTATTGAAGCTATGATACTTTTGTAATACAGTGAAAACTGGCTACATTAAGAATCCATGGTAACATGACAGCTGCCTCTTAGCAAAGGACCAAATACAAGACAGAATATTGCTTTAATCTATGTCTTATTGTCTTAGAAAGACTAAGGACGTGATGCACATGAATGTTTAGGTCAGAAAATATGTTAAGTGGCCATTGTGAAGGACTTTCGGGTACATGCAAACCCATTACACTCCACATTCCTCTCCAACACTGTGCCAAAGAAGGGAAAGCATCTTTTCATGGCAGCTACATCTCTCTCCATCTGACTTTTTCAAGTGTGCATTGTTGACTTACCAGTCCATCACAATTGCTGATAGCCACAGAGGCTTCTGGCATGTCACTCACATCTCCAGTAAAAACACAGTCCCTGTGGATATGTTCCTTGGCCTTTTCCACAAAGTCCTCCTGCCATTCCACAAAAGCCCCCGGGGCCACTAGCCTCCTGTTGGCCCTCAGACGGAGGTGTAGTTCTTTCCCAAACACAGTGACATTGAAAAACAAGTGCTGAGCCGGGGCGGAGGTGACCGAGGGCATCTCGGGGGCACTGCGGGCCGCCCTTCTTCTGCTGCCAAAGTTTGAGGAGGCACCATCAGGAGCAGCAGCTGCACAACCACCTTTACTTCCACTTCCAGCAGAGACCACGTGAGAAATGTACCGGCCATGGGAGTCTGTGCTGAATGGCACGATAAGACCATATTCACTTAACTTTCCAGAGAGTTTTTCTGATGGGACAGATAGTGTCAAGTGAGAATCACATTCACAGACCTATAGCAGGTTCCTTATGGAAAATACTTTAAAACTAAGTAAGCTGAATGATTAAAAAGTATGTATGTATGTATGCTGTATCATAGAGGACATAGCTAAACTTTATTTCATACATATTATTTTATAGTGCATATAAAGGTAGCTCAGAATGAATGATCTCTTCATGAAACAGGTAATAGTAAAATCATGTGGACATAAAGGAAAATCTAGCTACTAAACACACTGTATTGACTTCATGCAAAACAGTAAAGTTGTCAGACTTATTAAGTTCACCTATCAATAAAAATAGGCCATAAGTGTTTGTCATTAGTCCCTCACATTTAGATTTTGTACATTTCTCTACACAGTACAAAAGCAGAGCCAAAAAAGAGACAATAAATGCATAACTCACCATGTGTTTCTGCAGCGAAAATATGATCCAAAAATACTTGACTGAGTGAAAAGCACATGAATAAATACATACAATCCATAGCGAGGGCTATAGTGTGAGAGCTGCCACGCTGAGTTTTCCTTTCTGTTGTAAACTTTGAACAGAGTCCTTCCTCCTGATAAAAAAAAAAAAGCACAAATGCAGGAGAAAAGTTCTCAGAGTTGAGCTCCAGCGAGGCAGCCGGTCATTTCTGAGCGTTTCCCTCTAGACGCCAAACTGACGGATATTCGCAAGTTGTTTCCAATCTTTTGGCCTGTGCTGAACTGCCAAGACTTCCCCATCCATTTAGGGAACTGGGGGGGGGGGGGTATCTGGGGTGCTGATGACGACAACTCCCGGGACGGTTTGAAGAGATAGCCAATTTTTTTTTCTTCTTCTTCGTCCTTTCCTTCCCCAGATAACTTTTTTAAAAAGGAAGGAGAGCAAGTTAACGCACGCCTACGTTGAGAAAAAAAAGTCGGAAGAGTTCAGATAAAGTGTGCAGAGACAGAGTGTCCCGGTGGTGAAACATCTGCCGTACAGTCGTGCACCATTACGCACCAATGGTTCGGCTGCGGGACTCTCAACTGCTCAACTTGAAGCCACTACCAGCCAATAGTGGGAGCGCCTTCTCTACGCTAGACAACCACATATTTAGCCAAGCGAATTTTTTTTCATCTCGAAAAAGAAACAGGAGACGTTATATCATCATATACCGCAAAAATATCCACCTAAGCAGCTAGTATTGAGTCCTGAAATCTATTTTTCTTTCTTACAACTGTTCCAGGTGCAATTATATGTTTTCCTAACACATGTCACTGATAATATTGCAATAATTCAGGGATGGCAGAGGTAAAAAAAAAAAAAAAATGAAATTCAATGTAGATGCCTGAAGAAAAGTGGGACTTGTTTGGAGAGAAGTCAATTTCAGCTTGAATATTATCTGGAATTTTTAAATGCATACACTACAACAGATAACAACAATCCACGGTCAAAAACACAAAGTAAAAATATATTTGCGAATATTAAAAAATATATTTGCTAATATTAAGAACAGAAAAATATGTTTGGAATATAGAAACAGATGATTAAACCAAAACCAGAGACACACTATCCTGGCTGAAGACTGAAGGAGAAGTTTTTGAATATCTTCACAAACTCTGTCTGTGGCAACAAAATTGAGATTGAAATTGTGTCTTCAGGTCCAGTATAGACAGAAGGAACACTTAAAGCGACCAAAACCTGTGTCAACATACATATTCTTTTAATAGACTTGAAAAAATTGAAACCTACGTATAGCCAAATAAAGTGCATTTCAAGGTGAGGTAAAGTGCTAATGTGCCAAAAAAAGCAAGAAAATCTGATTTAATACCGGTTTTCCATGTCTATTGAATACTAGTATCAACAAAGCACATCTTGCATTGTCTTAGTTAATGACCTCATGCAGCTGGTATCACATGTTTTCATAATTTGGGCTAATCCTGCAGATGCTACCGTGAGCATATATTCCATCCGGAGAAAGGGAACAAATCCAACACCATCAATAGAGGCTCAGACGGTGTGAAAACTACAGTAGGTTTCATCAGTGGAATGACAGGCTGTTAAAACCTTGGATCACTGCTCAAGCAACCAGGATTTGTTTGGCCCAGGCTCACCCTGCTGGAGTCCAGACTTAGCCAGACATGACCACGCAAAGACTGAACCAACAACTCTGGAATCCTTCTCAGAGGAAGAGAAGGGGGTTGGGTTTTAAATGAGTTTTGACTTTCAGGTTTTTTTTGAGGAAAAAGGTGTCTAGACTGGACATTCTTTTCCCTCAACAGCTCCTTCACTGTGTCTGGGCGACCTCCCCCATGCAGTGCCTATACCCTCACTCTGTGGCTAATTACCTCTGTGCTCCCCGGATGGGTCAATGTAGAGCAGGTGTGGGTTTTACACAGTCATCCACTCCCCACCCCCCAGTGTGCATTAATAAGCGATGGAAACTAACCACAGCATTAAGAGATGGAAACCATTAACTGCCTTGAAAGAAGGCTCTTTTTCCATCCATACTGTTTGGAGTGTTTTTTTCTTCATTTGTGTCTAAACGCCAGGATGACATTCCACAATATAGCATAGTATTCAATTAGAAGCCTTGTTTTTCCCCTTCTGAAATGAATAGCTCCACTCACAGTCTGTGGTTAAGTCCACACACCAGAACAATTTTCTACTACAGTGCTTGCATTAGAACATTCTGTCCTTTGCAACAGGAGTATAAGAGCAAAACTTTAATGCACTCTTGTCGCAAACTGAACCAAACTCTTGAGTATTATAACAATAAGTCTGCAGATATTCATGTAAGACAGTCAGTCCTCTTCAGAAATGGGATTTATTGAACTGTATACACTTGAAAATGCAAAAGTTGTCGTTCCTTTCCTTCTCATACTTCACTCATACTTAAAGTCAAACTCTACGTTTCTGCGTAGATGGCTTAAATGTATTTAAAATCTGAATCATACAGACACTTCGTAATCTGCTGAACAGTAGTTAGTCGAGTCTTTGAGGGTGGAGCTGCAAAGAATCAAGCTTCTTCTACTGTTAGCAATGGGGAGAAGTTACAGTACAGTGTGTGGAGCTGTGGATGCCTCAGTGTGTGCTGTAATGTGGTCTAGCCATGCCAGCGTGCTGAGAAAATATGTGACTTTTCATCTCCGAGATGCAGGGAGATGCAAAGCAGCTGCTGGTCTGTCCGGCAGCTTGAGGGAAGAGGAGCGTCTACGTTTGTCAAGTTACAAACCAGCAACTTGAAGAAGTTGTTATTATGGTCCTCTGAACCCGTGTGGATGGAGGGATTTCAGACTGAAAGGTTCAGAATTAGCGCTGAGTAATGACCCAGGTCAGACTCGATGAGTTTCACTTGACCTTCCTTAAGAAAATGTGATTAGTCTGAAATAAATGTGGGAGTCTTTTCTGTCCGAGCAGCTGCAACTGTACTCCTATATGTCTCACTATATTTGTGTCAAACGTTTTACCATAACTACTTCCACCAAAGAGGTGTATGTTTTATGTCTTATTTCTTTCTTCATATCTCAAAAACTACTCAACAGTTTTCAATTCAATGTGGTGGAAAGTTAAAGGAATAGATAAGTTTGACATTTTGGGAAATACACTTAAATTCGCATTCTTGCAAAGAGTTAGAAGTCTTGTCCAACAAGTCCCCTATATTAAGTGACAAAATACGTTGTTCATGCATGGCCTCTGGAACAACACAGTTGGGTTTTGTGATCCAACGCCTGTATCGACAAGACGAGATCACATATCTGTCCCTTTCAAAACTGATACAAATCACTGTTGATAAAAAAGAAAATGTCTAATATGACAGCTCTATGGTTAAGTTTTGGGTAGATTTACACACAAAAGTAACTTGCTTAGGTTTAGGGAAAGATCGTGGCTTGGGTTAAAGTACTTTTGTAAGATTAGGGGACTTTCGTTACCATGGGTACAATAATAAACACTTAGTTTGTTTTAAAGCATGACCACAGCAGTTCCCTAAACTTAACCGTCAGTTTAAAACAGAAAAGATGCAGCTGTCTCCCATGCAGTTGTACCAGCAGAGACTCCAGGAAATCACTGCCTGGTCAGAAAATAGTTCGACACATAAGCCACATAAAATTACAACGTGTGAACTTGAAGGATGATGGCAGGTGGGATTTTTTTTTAAACGTCAGGCTTGCTGTTTCCTTCTGCTTCCACTCTTTATGCTAAGCTAAGCTACAGGCCAATTTATACTTGCAATGCAGAAACAAGGGAAGGAGTCGGAGGAGATGGTATGTACGGCCCTTGAACCAGTTGAGGCAGAAGAAGGACAAGGCGAAATGCATGGAGGAAATGCGATGCTACAAAGTCGACCAATCACTGTTCTTGCGATCTGCAAGTAGTTACATTTTTGGGGAGGGTGCCACCAGAAGAAGAATGACTGAGCTTGATGATAATTTGCTTTTATAACTAGTAGTTTTATTTACTGTTGACATATAGCATGCCTCTCCCTCTCCTTGTCTCTTTGTGCTGCGGCATTGTGACCAGATACCATTATTTTACAAGAACAATGATTGAATTTGATGATCATTTTAATGTGATAGATTGAATATTCTGCTTGTATTACTAGTGTTACTTGCTTTAATGTTATCATGCTGTTTAGCTACCTATATAATGTGTTTATAAAGAACTGTGTACCTGCAGCCCTGTCCAAGAGGGAACTGAGGCTGTTATGTTAAGTGTGCTCTTTTCAAAGCGACCAGGCTCCTTTGAGAAAAACTTTAATTTTACCTCACAGAGGTGATCGATTAGTTTGTCTTTATTATGTTACTAAATTTAGATTAGTTTGAAGACATCGCTGCAAAATGTGATGGCTAAAGCCAGAGTGCCTGCAGAGACCAGAGTGCCTCAATACATTTAGGCATGTAGACGTGGTCAAGATAACTTGCAAAGTTACGAACCGAGCATCAGAATGGGGAAGAAAGGGGATTTAAGTGACTTTGAACGTGGCATGATTGTTGGTGCCGGATGGGCTGGTCTGAGTATTTCAGAAACTGTTGATCTACTGGGATTTCCATGCACAACCATCTCTAGGGTTTATAGAGAATGGTCCGAAAAACAGAAAATATCCAGTGAGCTGCAGTTGTGTGGACGAAAATGCCTTGTTGATGTCAGAGGTCTGATGAGAATGGGAAGACTGGTTTGAGATGACAAAAAGACAACAGTAACTCAAATAACCACTCGTTACAACCAAGGTATGCAGAACACCATCTCTGAATGCACAACACATCGAACCTTAATGTATAACGGTGTGGGGGTTATTTTCTTGGCACACTTTGGGTACCCTTAGTACCAACTGAGGATTGTTTAAACGCGACAGCCTACCTGAGCATTATTGCTGACCATGTCTATCCCTTTATGACCACACTGTACCCATCTTCTGATAACTACTTCCAGCAGGATAATGCACCATGTCACAAAGCTCAAACTGGTTTCTTGAAAAATGACAGAGAGTTCATTGTACTCCAATGAGACACCAGATCTCAATCCAGTAGAGCACCTTTGGGATGTGCTGGTGGTGCTTTTTATGTCAATATGGACCAAAGTCTCTGAGGAAGAATTAGAGCAGTTCTGAAGGCAAAAGGGGGTCCAGCTGAGTACTAGCAAAATTAAACATTGTCTGCTAGAGTAAACGGAGCTGAGTTTTAGCTAATTTACCCAGAATTCACTGCAAATTAGTCCTACTTAAGATGGTCAAGAACTACACAGCTTTGTGCAACAGATGAATTTAGACATCTCTCTGAAGTCTGATTATTAATTTGATCTAAGCCATATATAGTCAAAGACTTATCTTTGTGACACCGACCCAAGGTTGTTTCAACCGTTAAATTTTCAAGGTTTGTAACTATCCAACGTCTCCCTGTCGCGGTCTTGTTCAGGATTTAACTTGATGCAAACCTTATGACAATTCTCAAGTCAAATCAAGTCTTCTGGGAGTCAGTTCCCAAATAAGTCGAGTCTCTAAGTATCCAGCTCTGTTCTGACTCACTTTTGCATGATCCATCCTTGTAAAAAAACTAATATTCCCAGACATGATTTTAAAATCATGGTTACCATCAGCCAGCGTGTGCATATATACACATATATTTTAATGTACAGTAGTTTAAATTCAGTCCAGCTTACACAACCAGATAACAAGCCAGTGACAGTATTCTTGGAACCACGCCCTCTAAATTACAAAATTGTAAGATCGAATGAAGGGGGGGAAAAGAACATTTAAGAGCTCTCTATCAATTCAATCAGTATTTTTTATCCTGCCAGCTAAGACTTTTCATTACCTTGCTCAGTGGGGTGTGTAATACCTTGCCTATCAGGGATTGTATTATTGCCCATGGTAAATGAAGGCCTGGACCTTTATTTGCCACAAACATTAAGGAAAATCCCTTCAAAGATTTTTCATGGTCGTGTTATTATTGATCAAATCCCTGAAAGGGCTGAGAACACACTTCTCTGTCTCATCGCTGAGGTGTTTGTAATTCTGCCTTTATCCACACAAGAACAATCAAAGAGGACAGCGGTGCACCCATGCACCCCTCGGACCGGCACCATGCCTCCTCTCCTGAACAGCTCTCTCATCTGCAGAGGGAAGCTTTTCACATGAAGTTCATTACATCCCCTCTCGCTGCTCACCTCTCAAAGCCGCTCTTTGTCTGCTGTAATCTCGGGATCCCTCAGAACCGCTAGCTTGAGTTTCACATTGGGGAGTATCTCAATGAGTCTGGAAAGGATTTCAAAGGCGAGGGGCCGCTATATCATCCAAGCATGGTCTTCATGTCCTAGGCTTATCTTGACCCGGAGTCAAGTTGGCCACATGCTGCAACTGAATAGCCCCTCTCCATATCCGAATGTTGTTTTAACCAATTTGTCTCTGTTGGTTGAGTTAAGAGAAATTTACAAAACAGACACTGTAGTCTATTAAAAGGTGTGTTTGTGTTAGTGCGCACTTATCTAATACATCTCCCAGACACTGCCAGGCCCCTAACAAAGAGGTATAATGTAGACCATAAACTGAGTAAACAAGTGCAACAAACTATAAAAGGAGTGTTTCGATCTGGACAACTTGGTTTCCATTTTCAATAATCCAGGATAGGCTGTGGTGTGATAAAATCCTTCAACAACTTCCGTGCTCCCAAAGATAAGCCTGCTATGCACTTACAAGACGGGAAGTGATCTGGGATATCAGCCTTTCAAAGCAGGCCAGCAAAGCCAAGTGAGCTTCACTGATGTACCGGCTTTTAATCCCCACACAGCTGTCCATTCTTGAGAGTGACCATATTTATTTTTAATTAAGACTTTACCTGTCCACATCAAAAGGCAACTCAGATTAGTCTTTTGATCTGCCTAAGCTCTTTATTACTCTATATGGAATATGTTAAGATTTCAGCCCAACAATGAATCATCTGTTTTGTGTAAATGTATGCTGCTCCACGCTCATAACCTGCTCTGCTCTCCGAGGTTGGAACTGACACAAGACAAAGAGGCCGTCCGGATATACGAGTGGGTTCTTAGCGGTGCGTATCTAGAGCAAAAGATTATGCCGAGATAAGAAAGAAAAAGACAGGAAGCCGACAGAAGGAAGAGACAATTATTTGGCTCTGTCACACAGCGTTGTTTTATTGAAAATCCTCCCACACTTAAATCCAAATCCTTGATGGATCAGAAATGATACCAAAAACAGACAGACACTGTTAAATCTATTTATTTTAGCCCCCAAAAATATAATAAATGGCACATACAGTGAATAAAGGGTTAACCATTGGCTCTATGATGACTGCCTGTTTAAAAAAAACATTTAAAAAAACCCATAAAATTAAGAGCATAGCCTTACTAAGATGCTAGGGTGTTATTACAACCTGCACATGTGTGTGTATGTATGTTCTTGTGTTAAGAAGTCACATGAAGATGTGTTTGTAATCAATTCTCCTCAAAAGTAAAAAAAAAAAAAAAAAAGCTATTTCAATTTCATTATCAATCATCACAATCTTTTTGCTCAGTTAGTCTGAATCTATTATATACAGTGCAAATGTTCTGATACATTGACAAAAGAAAAAAACATTAACGACAGGCATCTGGTAGAAATATATCTTTCTGGTTTAAAGGCAGGATTCATTGTTTTTAAAGCACACTGAGCTACAAGTTACTTTAAAACTAAAAGACATATTAGCAAATGAAAGAATAATAAAATTAAACAAAAAGTGTTATTCTTGAAGAAATATTGTACAGTAAAAGTTAACGTAGGCACACTAAACAATAATTGGCATGTGTTTAACAAATCAATGATCTAATTGTTGCCCTGATTTGCCGACAACACAGTTATTGTCCAGAACAGCAAAATATGCAGCTTTTGTCTCCTTCCACTGATGCCACCAACATGAGCTGCAGTTGTTAAAGGGTATATTTATCCTTCATCAATTGATACCAAGTGTTCTTTTTAACCCAAGTTACACCAAGTATTTGCAAGCCTGGCTGTTTCCAACCATAAATGTTATAGTCACATGTATAATTTAATTCCTGCTGATGGACTGGTGACAGAAATGGTAACTGTTTACTGGCAGGGGCCGTAAAGTCTGTGAGAGCCGAGCTGATTAAAGGGGAACTTTTTTACACATCAAAGTCTGTTTACAGGTGTTGGGGGAGTACTGCTGCACATGTGAAGAAAAAGGTGTTTAAAGCATTTTGTGGCTCCACAGTGTGCTAGGTGAAGTCTGATAAAGTGATGTCGCTTGAGTTAGCCTAGGATGGGGGTGAAGACTACAAGTTTGAAAGAGTAGAGAAAATCTGGGGGAAGTGTGGAGTTAGAAAGAAGTGAGCTTACCAGATCTCTGTAGCTGCTCCTCATCTCTGCTGGAAGCTAGCAGCTTGAGGCTACATTAGCTGCTACTAGGATAACAAACAAAAACCTCAGACTAAACTGTATATGGCTGAGTTGCATTGTGGGTAATGCAGTTCCCAAGTTTTGAAAAGGAAGAAGTATATGCATAATAAAAAGATGATATCTTTAGTTCTTCACATCACATTAAAGAAGGGATGTTACCATTTCATGGGACTTAAAAGGAATCTCAGGGAAATGTATACATTTACAATTCTTAAGCATCATTGCTCCAATGTTTACAAATACATACATTTACAGCTTTAGAGTAAAATCAAACTAACATACAAAATCCTGACATGCTGTAATGTTAGTACCTGTACCATGGCATGTAAGTAAATCTAAAAAAGAAATGGGTACAACAGATGGACATTTTACTGCCATTATACTGTAGCAAAAGAAACTTAACGGGAACTTGCTCAACACTCCCCTAAAAAAAAAAAAAAACACTGATGAGAGTTAGAAAACTCAAGGAAACATCAACAATTAAATAACAGCAGCTTTCATATGTACACAGGGAATCTTCTCAAAAATGTAAAACCACAAGTTGAACAAAAGCACAGCCACAGATGACAGCTGTGCTGAAAAGAAAAAGACAGGGCTCAAGAAAAATATCAGGTCACACAGCAAACAGCAAGCACTTGTGACACAGACCCCAAATTGCTGTCTGACAACACAGTGGAATTTGCTTCTCTCCTCCATAACAACATTTAACTCTTGTCTTGTTCCAACAGAAGTTTTAAAAAGCTATCTCATCTTCAAAAGCGAGAACTCATAAAGAAAGAATAAAAAAACAATAAAAAAAATATTAGTACATTAACACTATGTTCTACCATTGATTAAACAAGGCAAAGGCACAAATATCAACTTCTAATATAGGAGCAACATTCTGCTAAGAATCAACATCGAAACACCTACAAAATGTTAACATCGCAAGTGAGTTTGAAAAAAAGCACAAACAATAGATGAAGTGAAGATATGGATAATACAAGGGTGAATATAGAAGGCATAACAATGTCAATGTCTTTTATTCTGAAAAGCACAGTACTGTCATGGTGCATTCACAGTGATCATCTCTTAGATGAACTCCCCCCGGAAAGGAAGTGACTGAATGTTTTGCTGTTGCCAGCGGCAGCGCAGCCTGGCCAGTGGCGTGTCCCTCGGGTTTTCAAACTCAGAGAAGCCCAGCTGGTTGAGGATGTCATAAACTCCGGCTCTGGCAGCCACCTACCACAGAAACACACAAAATGTTAATGAACAGGCAGCACAGCCAGCCAGGCATTTTTTGTCCGCCATGACCGCACAAACGTTTTGACTGCCACTTTTTTCTGAGTTACAGCATGTTATCTGATGGTTTCCTACATGTGTAGCTGTTAAATTGGAACAATAGGTATCAACTGTGGGTTTGGAAACAACAGGAAGTGGTAGAAGTAGTATTCAGATCCTACGCTTAAGTAAAAATATCAACACCACAATGTAAGTAAAATCCCCAGAATAAAAAGTTTACTTAAAGGGGCACTCTGCTGATTTTACACATCGATTTGTTTACTTCTCACAATAAGTACTATTCAGGGTTATCTCAGCTCAGGTTTAGATACTTAACATTTATAACAAAAAGCTTGCGTTACAAACTTGGGGTGTGGAGTTTAAAAAATATTAACATTTGCCAAGCAGGCAGAGTTCAATGGAAGATTATTTTGAGTTGTATTGCGGGAACTGCAGGATCTAGTGTTTGGGTGCTTGACCTATACTTGAGACTAAAAGTCAGGATATGTCGGGCTCTGCTGCTTCAGTTTTGATCCTTTATTCGTTAATCTCTCTCCAAACTGTTTCAAAGTGAAATATTCATTTGCAGGAGTACCCCTTTAAGAAATTTGCATAAATATTATCAGTGAAACACTGCGTATCAAAAGTAAATGTACTCATTATTAGGACTTCAACAAACAAAAAATATCAGAAAACAGTGGAAAATGCCCAAAGAAATACAATGACATTAAACAATATTTACAAGATCCTCCCCTATTTATTTTGATGTAAAATGTTTACCACTGAAGTAAAAATGAACAGAAAATTTAAAACATATTGTACTTATGAACAGTAATGTGACAGCCTTGGAACAACACCATGGATACAGTATATGTTTTTGGCCTTTTTCTCAGTCTTGAGTCATTACTCAATGAGGAAAGAGAGGAACACAGCAAGATTTCCCTCGAGACAGCGTTTAGTGTTCGTGTTAAGCAGCAGGTCACACTGACTCATGGTCTGCTGTGGCTGTCAAACACCATGGGACTGATGGGAAGCGCCATGGACAACCAGAAACATCTGGCCATAAAGCCAAACAATACTAACAAATACAAACAAACACGGCAGGCACTGACTTCCCTGCAAAAACTTTAAAGATTAAATACCCCATTAGAAGTGCCACAGCTTGCCCAGTTTACTCTGCAGGAGAAGCTTTAAATCTGTGATGTTCAGCCACTACAACTGATGAAAAAGCATGAGACTAAAAAGTGTATCGCTGGAAAGTCAATCTCTAGCAGCTTACACTCCAAGCTTGGAATCGAAACAGGACATGGCTGAACCACCAGCTGTTAGCGAGTTTGTAAGTGGAGGTTACTTGGCCTAAAATGCTAGAACAATGTAAGCTTTACCTCTTCTCCTGAGGCAGTCAAGACATCGGCCAATGTATAATTGAGAAGAATGTGCATGAAAGATGTTTAAACATAAGGATAAATAAGGGCATCGTTTGTGGATGTATGCTTTTTAACTATACAAAACTGAAGCACATGACTGGCTGTGAGGTAATCCTGTATGAAGTGCTGCTCGGGATACTTTTTTTTATTAAAAATGCACTGTAAGGTCGAATGCCAAGGAGGACATAATGGAACAATGAACAGGAATAATAGTATCAAGATATCCCTTTCTCTAAGAATGATTATAGCTTAGCTGGCCAGCTTTGTGCAGAAATAAACATAAGGCACCGCAAAGTGTGGTCTAGATTACCTACTTGCTGACCATGCAAAATCAAATCTTACAATAGATATCATGTAACGCTAAAACTCTTGCTTTGTAGAGTCGACACTGGTTCAAACTTAAAAACCTTTCCTCAGTCCTGTGAGCAGTCTTACTATGAAGAACATGATCATGCAGCTTCTATTGTCTCAATTCAGCTTTTCATGGCAAATACATGCACTGATAGACCTTTCAGTACAACTCTGTTTGCGTCTGATGTGTGCCTGGACAGCTGCCAGACTGAGCTCTATGTGTGGGCGCAAATGAGCAGCCGAATCATTACTCAGTGGATAGGACTCCCAGGAGAAACTCTGGATTTGTGCTGTTAACCTGACTCATCTACTCCACAGCCCAGCTGTGGAGTAGATGAGTCAGGTTAAGTATTGATGAGTGAAAAATCTCAAAGAAAAGTCTGTCTGAAAAGTCATGTTAGAGAGCCACTTCTGCGCAAGATTTACTGATTTTCTGTAAACCGTAAAACGTTTTCTGGTAAAATGTTTTGAACACACTGACCATCTGGAACAACAATGAAGATGATTATGCTGCAGAAAGAGTTTTCAGAAGTTTGAATTGATGTTTTGATGTTTTGTTCGAGCCAGTAAATTCTTGACCTACTTGCCTGACTGGGCCAGTGGCAAAAAAGGTTAATGTTGGACCCTTTGTGTACACCTGCACAGTAACATTACTCAGACAACCAGCCAACTATCTTAGCCATCATGTGAGCAATCCCCACCTGCACATTTTAACAAGGATCTTTAATAGGAGTGATCTTAATATTTATTGCTTATTTCTTTTATTTTCAATTTAACTTCAATTTAAATTTTGCTTCACTTTCAAACGCAGAATCTTGGGACACCCCTGGCACTTTATCATGGCTGCCCAGGGTGCTGATGTGGTGGAAATAACCGCTAAAGACAAATGCATAAGATGTGGAAATGCAGCAAATCATTACATCTGCACTACGTAAAACAAAGTGAAAAACAAATAAAAAAAGATCTAATCTTTGGGAGTAATTTGCTGCATCTTGCCTCCTTAATTGCACTCCATTTGTAAAAATGACCTTGAAGTTGTTGGTGTGTGGTAACAAGCTTTCTGGGTGACACTAAGCAGAGCTGTCAGAGAGATGTCTTTCATGCTGCTCTGAAGAGATCACAAACGCCAATACTCATTAGGCGGCTGGAGCTACAGAGGAGGAGCAGGGCAGCAAAGAGGCGCTGGTCTTTCCCACAGTCGGCTATCTCAAAGGCTGCACATACTGTGCCGGTGCAGGGGGACAGGGAGGCCTCTGTGCCACACATCTAAACAGCTGGAGTGACTGATAGGGTACCTCTCCTGCAGGCATCCATGGTATGCACTGTACACAAGTCCTGCCATTGTGTAAAGGGCCACGTTTTGGATTAGCAAACATGGATTTCAATTCCAGTAAATCCTCTGATGTTTCTGCTCGGATCTCACTACATGGGTCACGAGGCCACATGGGTTAATGAATAGGGACAATATTTGTCTAATGTGCACACAATGTGGGAATAAGCGCAATTTACCTTTTACCGTGCCGGTACTTTTCAAATACATGAAAGTGTTATATTTATGTTCAACAGTCCGAATGAACAGAAGCAACAAGACCAAATGGGTCAGAGGCTCCATATCAGTTGGCACAGGCTGCTGCCCTGCATGTATGGGAACACCGTGCTCCTGCTTTTAGCCACTGTAGAGATCAAATTAGTCCACGTCCACATGTATACACCCAGTGCAGGATGCAGGACAGACTTTACACTGGTTGTGTAACTGTGGCTTCAAATGCATGACCAGTGATGGCGATGACCCCTGACCACCGCCTCTGGCATCGTCGTTTGTCATTAATGATCCTGCCACGGTCACTGCTGATAGATTGTGCCTTCGGGTGGGTTGGGACGCTGCCAGATTCTGCTGCAACTGGGCCAGTAAACACATCACAATGCTGATGATGGTGCGGGCAAACTGTATCATGCATGTCACAAGACTTTCCTGCACCATATTTGAGTTTGACTTTTTTTTTTTTTTTTTTTTTTGAAGAACCTGGAAAGCCTTTCTAGTCTTCCGACCACTCAAAGCTTGAGATTCACATCCCTGCATTCTCACTTTCGGTACAGAGTGAACAGCGAGATGTGCATCAAATGAAATGAATGTCTGCATGCGTCTGCAGCTGATATCTTCGTTGACCTCTCTGCGAGGCTTTCATGGGCTATGAAATCAATCAGAATAAATATCTCTTGAAGATGACACCTAATCCTAGTCCTAATGCCGAGTGATTCCGAGAGTTGGTTGCCACAGCAACTGTCTCACCTCACAGAGTCTGAATGGTTCAAATGAATTTCGACCTTTGGCAGGTACAGTGGGACACTTTTTC
The DNA here is from genome assembly GCF_021292245.1 of Micropterus dolomieu. Lineage (NCBI taxonomy): Eukaryota > Metazoa > Chordata > Actinopteri > Centrarchiformes > Centrarchidae > Micropterus > Micropterus dolomieu. The sequence goes on from NC_060163.1 coordinate 17,123,423, forward strand.
TCTAGAAAGTAATTCATTTTATTTTAACCCTTTGAAAGCCTTCATTAGTATTTTTGCTTAATGTGAAAATATTGTCATTTCTTGGAGTACTTTCAGATGCTTCATATCCCGACAATGTGTACAACCTAAGCCAAAAGGTTATGTAAGTCAATAAATCCTAATAATTTTTAGACATATTAAAACAGCGCCATAAATATGTTTAGTCATCAAATATTACTATACTATATTACAACACACAGAATATATTGATCCAATAATTCTGAATGTAGAAACATGAACAAATATTTCTCAATATTTCTTGTTTTTGATATGAGTGCAAAGACATTTTGACTGAGTTTAATCTGCAATAGTAAAACTTCCCTATGCCTACATTTTTGTTTAGTGTGATCTAATTTCCTCGATTTCCTTGTCAGGTTCCTACTCTGTCCTCTCTGTAGGTTCCACAGGCTCCGAGGCTAAGTTCACAGAGATGCCTGAAGAGCGCCAGATCTCAGGTATTTCTTTACCAGCAACGCAGCAGCATCGAAGGACAGTCCCCTACCAGTGACTGATTTGTCCTTTCATGTGTATATGTTGGAAATCCACAATGTAGCCATTTGAGTCCGGTAAAACAAATGTTTTATGCCCCACTTTTTCTGCTTTGTTATGATGTTTTTTCTTAGCCCAATATAAGCAAGGATGGTAGACAGCCTTGCAAGCCATTCGCAAATGAATGGCAGAAGTGCATCCTCCTCAGGGTTACTCAGAAGTATATTCCAAGATATAAGAGGTCTCTGGACATGACCTTGTGAGAAAAAGGCATGTGGAAGATGCTTTTACACATTGTCAGACTGAGGACACACATGTAAAACCCCATGTATTTGCACAGTTCTTCAGATGTAGTCCACATAATTATTTTTTATCATCTTTGTGTGTCTCGTTTGAATAGTTTTCCTGTCAAAAAAACAGCTCCATTAGGCTTGTGGCTGCACACCGGGGTTCGTTTTGGGGAGGAACCTGGGGAGTGGCTAAGGCAGACCATCTGTCATCCACCCATGTGCAGGGGGGCAGAGTGCTGAGGAATCCTGGCGATGACTCCTATGACCATTCCCCTGAGCACTGCTTCGAATCCTGTAGCCACAACTCCTGCAGCCACGGTCGCAAGGCCGGCATTCATCATAATCATCAAAATTATTTAAAAAATATACACTAGTTAGGACACAAACAACTCTTGAAAATGTGTAATTGATCAGGTGTATAACCTGACACGGATCAATGCCTTCAACAAAATGGTCTTCATCCTCACTGAAGGAGGAGTCCAGAACGGAGGAAAGGGCTTCTTCTTTGTCACCGCCCGTGAACAAAAGACAACTGCTGGCTGAGTATATTTTCTTCGCCATCAAGACAAAAAAAGACGTTTTTGTGGTCTGTAATACCCCGACAAAAACAATGCTCAAGAACTACTGAGGGAGGTCCATTTTAAAATGGTTAATAGTATGTTTGGCAACATCTTATGCACTTCCCAGAAATCTCCTGGATTAGATGTGCTGGTCTTTATTGTCCCTGTGGGGCAATTTGGTTTGCAAACATTAGTCAACACAACCAATGCACAACCAAAAAATAAATAAATAAATACATAAATAAACAATTGGTGTCATCATAATAAAGTCGCAATGAGCTAAAAAAGCACTAAGAGTCCATCAGTCCTTTGTTAAAGTTTTTATGCAATAGCAATTAGGCCTACAGTTTGTTTAAGAAACCAACAGCTGAGGAAACAAACAATAGATCAGCTTTTCACTATACTGTCACTCGAACTGTCAAGGTGATGAATTTATTTAGATTCAGTCCAAACAAACCACTGCCACTGGAAATGAATATAAATTGAAATATGAAAACACACAGGAGAATAGGTATTACTGGATAACCTTCCCTGCATGTAGTTTTAAATTTTAGCAGTGTGCACTTCTGCTATGTTCATCCTGACGTCCCCTCTCTGTGACTATCTGCATGCATATATCGATTATGCTGTCAGGTGTCCTGTCATCAAGGAAATTGGATTTAATTCATGTAGCAGCTCCATCAACAGTGAGCCCAGAAGTTGGATAGTAATGAGATTTTGATGAGTTTTTCCACAGGAGTTTCAGCCTGCAGTGAACGAGCACCCCCAGCAGGTTTAAAGCACATCAATACTGCAGCTGATGATGGAAATGTGATCCTTAGTTGCAGCGAGAACCAGGCCTCTATTTCCCCTGTTCCCCAGTATAATTGATGTATAGTGTAATGTCAATTTCTGCAGCACTAATTCCATCAGTTCGCGTTTCATGTCAGGCTTTCCACTTAGCCTTTTCAACATTTAACGATGTTAAACGTAGAGTGAGTAGCATTTGTCGGTTGCTGTTTGCAAACACACCATTCAAAGTTGGCCCCTCCTCCCCAGCTCAACAAGCGAGCGAGAGAACGAGGGAGCGAGAGCAGCTATGGTCAAGCGAGCTAGAGATTGAATGACAAGAGGGAGCTGCAAAACCGAGAAATTAAAATAGCAATATAACAAACAAAAATGCCCACACCTCTGCATTATGCGTTTATGCTTGCCATGCAACTTGCTATTATTTGAATACCAGCTCTTATTTGACAATTTACTGTAGATTAGCATCACATAAATATTAATTTTGTTTGCCTTTTCAGAAAGGAAACAGTGCTTTGATGCATGTATAGTCTAATGCTCTCAGGCCTGAAACAGCATGAACTTTTCAGAGATTCAGAAGATTTCCCTCTGCTTCTTTGAAGAACATGGCTCATTTGATATACTGGGGTGCCATCAGAATTATGTGCAGTTGATGGATGGCTGTGATTTCCCAGCCTGGTCCCCTGTTTTCCTCCAGACCTTCCCAGTGGCCATGGATGTGAGTGGAAACTGCACTGGCACATCTGAAGGACAGGCTGGGTCATTCAGCTCAGACATGGCCCCAGGTGTTCCAGAAGACACAGGACAATTGACCAATTCTAAGTGCCGCCCATTTCCCCTCTGTATTCCAATAAAAGTTGAGCAAGCTTGGTAGCCGGAAGAACCTTGGTCAAATTTCCCTTTTCCTGTACATAGATATGCTATATGCTAGGCTCGTCAGTGTTGAAAAGAAAAACACATTTTGAAAATGGTTAAAAGCTGTTGCTGGGGGACATCTTAAGTTAGCTAATTTCATTTGCCTCTATCCTCATTGACAGGTCGCCGCAATAGCAACAATAACAAAAGGTAACCACGCCCTAAAACAGACCCTGCTTTATAGTCTTTAAATGAGACTATAATTTACAAAATGAACATCATCAGAATCAGAAGAATCAGAAGGAGCGTTATTGCCAAGTAGTGTTTTACACATACGAGGAATTTGCTGTGGTGATAAGGTGCTACACGTAGACAAACATACAGTCAACATAAACAAATGTAGAAATATATAAATATGGAATGGAAGAACAACGTTGCAGATATATACATGAGCATTATTCTATTCTGGGTCCTGCTGGGTCATCATGCTGTATTGAAGAAGTCTTGAAACTAGTGTTTGAGACCATAAACTCATTAGGAAAGTTATAAGTAGGGTCGTATTGTCTTAGACTTCAATGCAATCTGACTTCTTTTATGGTAATCTACTAAATGTATTGTATAATTTGCTATTAAAATGAGGTCTTTACCTAGAGCAAAAGTCTGTACTAACATTAACTTTACAGTCTGTACCTCTGTGTGTATATTGTGTAGGCTGCTCCCCCATACCACCCCTATCCCTTTCTCCCTCTTTATGTCTCTCTCTCTCTCTCTCTCTCACCCCCAACCGGTCGAGGCAGATGGCCGCCCCCACCCTGAGTCATGGTTCTGCTCGAGGTTTCTGCCTCTTAAAAGTAAGTTTTTCCTTTCCTCTGTCGCCTAATACTTGCTCATGGAATTGTTGGGTTTCTGTAAATAATATCATGGTATGGTCTACACCTACTCTTTTATGAAAAGTGCTATGAGTTAACTGCTGTTGTGATTTGGTGCTATATAAATAAAACTGAACTGAATCAAAGCAGCTCAGAGGTGAGGGGTTAGGATTTTTCAGCAGTTACAGCAGTTGGCTGCACATGAAAATACTGCACAAGCACAATTTAGAATTCGAAGTACTTTCATCAGTACATCTCAACTAAAATTCCTATCAAGTGAATGACTTTTGTGAGCTGCTTTCCGGCAGTGACTGACTAATGACCTGAATATTTCCCGTTCCTCCATTTGTCTTTGTCTCATTAAGTGCCAGGTCAGAGCACACTTCATTCAGATTCAGCAGAAACAAAATAAAAGTCACCTACACCAACTGTGTTTTAGTCTAAATAAACCTGTTACATTCTGGCCCGACACACCGTCGCTGCCTCTCTGATGCCTTCCTCTCACTCCTCTCCTGCTTGACGCTTCTCCTGGACCCGTCGTGTCTCCGTCGTCACCCCTGCAGTCAGAGTCCTGGTCAGAGCCACTGTAAATCACCTTGCTACTGTATTCCCTGTCATCTAAACTCTAAAAAAAACATATCTTCATTTGAATGCAGAATCTATAGGCAAGGGACAAGATTTCGTTATCGGAAGCTTTCTGGTTTCCAATCAAATCTGAAAGGACACTGGTCGCATTCAGGTAAACAGTCCGTGTGGAGAGTAAAAGAGGCGTAACACTTTGGCTGAAATACACTCTCGGAACCCACCGTCTATTGTCTGAGGACCATTTCAATTTTTATCAGTCTTGGGGATTAGCTTTTTAAAATGTGTGTACATTCAAAACGTTGGAAAACAGTTGTTGATGGGTTCTGAGATTGCTAATCGAACTGTTAACACAGAAGAGGAAGTCTTGGCCCGGATATCCATTATATGAATATCCACTGTCTACATCGGAAGCCCCTATACATTGGCCATTACCCCCAGAGGCTAAATTGTCTCAGATGATATCTGAAGGATTCTGAGAGTGCCAAACTGGCCTCCGTTGGTCTTGGAGGCTGTGTTCGGTCCGATCAGGCCATAAATTCAACAGGTGGACAGAAGTCTCAACCAGATAAGACTGCTGGAGTTTTTGCTCGAAAGAAGGCAATTTTTGTTGGAAGGAAGGAAGAACAAAAGAAAAACAGAAAGGAATACCAGCAAAAACAAAAGGCTACCTAGATGTGTGTTTTCTGTTACCTTTTACAGCAGAGCGTTCTTGTTCCTTGTGTGCACGTCTGTATTTTCTCATGGCATAACTGGGCCATTAGAGTCACTCTGATGCACCACATATATTTGCTATTCATAACAGGAAGAATATGTCCAGATTGACTGCGCATATTTCTGTGACAATTGTTTATACAGCTATTGTTTCTGTCTATTTTGAAATTCCACGTTTTATCTTTGAGTTTATTCCACCTCAATAAGGACAAAGAAGGAAGAGATTTTCATTCAGTGATTTTCAAACATTCCAGGCTCTTGGCCGTGTGCCGTCTGCTCACAAATAAGAACAGAAAATGGCTGCGAAGTTACCGAATCCAAATCATGACTAAGGATTGCCTGTTTGCTTTCAGCATAGGTTTTAGACATTCCACTCAAACATAAAAACAAAAAAATGCCATCATTCGGCCTAAAAAAATACATATTGTAAAGTTGCTGCCTATGCTTACTCTATGGTGTAAAAATAAAAAAAGATTTAATTGGTTTCGCTGAGCCTCAGTGCTAAAACTGGGAAAACAAGAAGACAGCTAACATCTTTTAATTAATACCAAATGCATAGAAATGTAAATCAAACCATATCATGCAGATGTATCATTTGTTTACATTTTAAACCCACACTGTGTGTGTTTTGTCAATCTGCCAAACTGCTTATTTTTTTACTACCATGTGAGTTTAAAATATTGCAACATATATTTTAATTGCAGTGTATTTGTGTGTGTTTGGTAACACTTAAGATTTCTCATTTATTTGGAATGCACATAAATTCTCAACTTTACTGTAGGGGCGCAGCTGGCCAAACGATTAATGTAACAACAAAAACACAGAGCCGAGACATTATGAAGTTCAGTGTGTGAAGAACCAGGCCACAAAAGAACCAGAACCAGCTTGTAAATTCCTGGAGGAAAATGCAAATGAAACTCTGGTAACCAGTTCACAATGTGCACAAATTGAGTGCTGAAGAAAAAAGCCATCCCTCATTCTGCTGTTTAAGTTTATCTTCAACCAAGATATTGGCACATGAAACCGTAGGTAATTAAAGATTTGTTTCCCTGCCGCAATCTTAAAGAAACCACAATAACCAGCAAATAGTAAACATGTAGAGCAGCAAATGACAATGTGCAAATGAGTCTGAAAGGCCACCAACAGGTTGCACTTCTCTAGTGTCTGAAAGCAATGCTTCACTTATTCAATACAGTACCAGATTCCAATGTGCTCAGCTTGCACGGCAATTTTTCTAAGGACTCATTACCTGCAACATTAACTTGACATTTCCATCTGATGGAGCTTTGTGCAAATTTATTTAGTGGTTTAAAAGAACACACATTAATTCTGTTTTCTTGTAGTTGACTTGTCCTCAGTTATTAATCTTATTCCTTGTCGTTTGTTTTATTTAGATCAGTGTCACAAAAAGTATATACATATCTATATATACATATATATACATATCTATATCTCTCTCGATCGATAGATAAGTGCTTGGCAACGATTAAAAATGGCTGTGTGATGTGCTATTTTGAGGGTACAGCAAATTTACACTGTTAAACAAGCTGTACACTCACTAATTTATATTGTAGCAAAGTGTCATTTCTTCAGTGTTGTCTCATGAAAAGATGTAATCAAATATTTACAAAAATGTTAGGGGTGTACTTACTTTTGTGAGATACTGTACACACATACACACACACGTACATATATACACACACACACACACACACACACACTAGAGTTACTTTCAGACTAAACTAAACAAAATATATTCGTCAACGACCTTTTTTTCCGTGACCAAAACGAACTATAACATGCAACATGCAATATTGTTGACAAAACGTAATGACTGAAATGTAATTCATAAAATAAATACGTTAATAAAATCTCTCTTACTTTTTGTCAATATAATGCGCAGAAAAAATATTACAGGCCATATTTTCTCCCTCTAGATTTTCACTTGAACAGTGTTTATTCAACGGTATTTTTTTCTTCCTGTGCTTTGAATGCTGGCCGACCGGGGCGACGCCTGGTACGCGAGGAAAATGTAAGTTAATGTCTCCTTTATAAAATTGAGAACAAAGTTAACATTCAAATTTGACAAAACATTTTATCTATATGTGAGATGAGTGAAATAAAGACTAAAATGATAAATATCTAAATATCTCTATTTTGGTTAGAGCAGAGTGACCAAAATGCTAATCAAAATTATACTAATGAGTTAGAAAAGACTTAAATGATGGTTAATAACTAAAACTAGACTAAAATACTTTTGATTTTCTTTTGACAGACTAAAATACCTGGACTTTTAGTCAACTAAAATTTTTATCCAGTGGACTAAATATGACAAAAACTAACAAGGACATTTGACACATGACAAAATTACAATAATACACACACACACACACACACAAATTGCATATGTATATAAATATCAAAGCGAGATAGAATAGAGAAGAAAACTGTATACATGGGGCAGAGATCCTGTACCTGTTCCATCCAGACAGTAAAGGAGCGCTGCCAGGAGTTTTTCTTCTCTAGATGCAGGTATGTGTTGAAGAGGATGAGGTAAATGTAGCGCTCCAGGTACTGCAGGCTCCACAGCAGCAGCTGCTGACTCTCTTTCTCCGTCTTACCACTTTTTATCTATGAAAAGAGGTAAAAAAAAAAAACATAGAAGCTCTATTGGTATATCAAATGCGCACAACAAACACGTTCTTTCCCCTTAAAGCATTACTTAGTATGAAACGCTAGGCAAGTTGTCTTTCTTGTACTGGAGCTAGTTCAGTGTGTCTAATTTCCTCCTGCATGTAGGCTGTTTGCATAATGTTGGTCGTTCTTGAAATTTAACCTGCCTGGATAGAGGTACAGTGGTTAAATGTCTAGTACATGTGTTTGTTTTTGCTCTCACTTATTTGAAGTTGAAAGCACTCAGAGAACGAGACTTTCGCCAAAGCTACACAACCATCATTATATCTAACAATCTAAATATAACTGGAATAACAGAAAGTGTTTTGAAAATGTTAATAGCATTAAAAAAAGACACTGATAGACTAAATCAAGGGGGACGATGGCCACATTTGTTAAATTTAATTTGAGTGCAGTAATTAACAAAAAAATCACAGAAATGTAATTACTGGGTCCAAGCCAAAAACAATAGGGCATTCACCAAATCTCACTGGCATCTGTTGATCCTGCTAATTAACAAACATACAAACTGGTCCATACAACAACGAAACAAAAGGTATGACACATACAATTCAGTATTAACCAAATTCACCTTGAAATAAACACAATGCACCCATAACATTTACATGTCACACTGTATAACCCGATTAATCACTCTTATTTTTCACTCTTTTTTAAAATTTTTCAATATGTAAGAATTGGCGAACATGTCGAATTCCGACTTCAAACGAATAAGAGGCAGCGGATCACTAGAGTAAACGCTAACTGATGCTAACTGTAGCTGCTGTTAGCTAGTTAGCTCAGTTAGTCAGACAGTTAGCGGTCCTATCAGCTGACTGACCGGACTGGGAGCTTGGAGCTGGGCAGGGAATGCTAGCGGGGAGCGGCGCAAGAATGAGCACCAGAACCGGAGCTAGGCGAGCAGGCAAGGGAACCGGGCTTGGCAGACTCCCAGTGTACACTGTCAGACCTGCACCGAACACATCCTCCTAGACTGAGGCCAGTTTGACTACAGAGAATACAGTCCTGAGGTGTTTTACACTGGCTCCGACCAGACCTCCAAGGTCAACCAAGACACGGTGGATTCAGGGATCAGTCAGTGGCCACCTCTGGAGGCTTGTATGACCTATATGTGGTTGGACTACAGTGACTCACTATTGCATTTCGAGGCACAAGTGGTATTACGAGACAGGACAGGCCGAGGCTAGCTGATTAGCATGTTCATTTAGTAGATATCTGCAACACAATAGAAGTCTTTTACAAAGTCACAACTGTGGTTTCTTCACATTCTGTTGATAATTTTAGTAAATTTTTTTAAGTTATAAATTCTTACAAAATATCATACATTGACAGTCAGCAGTCGGTCGAGGACAAGTAGTGAACTAGACAACCCATGATAACAGCCGTGTTTCAGCATATGTAACATCCTCATTCCTGTACTGTGTTTCTCCTATATCCCCTCAACCACCTCCCTGCCAGCATGAACATTATTTTCGCTTAGGGCCAACATAATATTGTTTATCTTAGTCTCCCTTAGGCCACCGGCTCCACCAACACAGGGTCTATGTCCTCTAACAGTAGCAAATGCATATTGTGAGTCACACACTAAAAGCTCTGACTAATCCATTAAAATATACAAAAATGCACCAAGACAGAAAAAGAAGAAGCTCTTAGTTAACAACTCATGTTCTCACTCTCTTATATATTTTAATGTAATAGGTTCCCATTGTTCTAATGCCCAAAGCAGTAGAAACATGGGACTGCAAACACCCCACAGAAAGACTCGAAAAGGTGCGAGAGACCAAACATTTCTCATCTTTGCATGCTTCACATAATTTACCCAAAAGAGTGCTGAGCTGTCACATCACATTAAGCCTGACGATGAAGGGGCAGAGTGTTGCGCTTTCCACACACCCACCACAATGAGATTTAAAATGCAGGACTTGGGAAACACTCATTTATTTTTATAAAACAATATAACAGAGCTAAGTGAATAAAAATGAAACGATAAGATGGTTAATATGAACACAATCTGTGAACAAAAAAAGTACAAAAAAAGTAATCTGTGTGAATCTTATGCGTCAAGTTCAACTTTGGTGAAGATAGCGAAATGAATATTCACCGACAACGTTGACCACTATGAAGTCATCCGGTGCTGACCTTTGAGGGAACAGAGAGATTCCAAATGCAGAATAGCTAGCGTAGCGTATTAGCTGTGTAGCACTTTTAAATAACCCTCATCTGTCTGTCGCAGTATAAAATGCTCCACAAGAGCGTTGTTTTAAGAGAGACAGTCGATGGTTTTGTATGTCTTTTGAATAGTGTGTGAACATATTATCGTCAGCAACCAAGCTAACGAGCGCGCTGATGGCCAGCTAGGTTTCTTTCCCTGTTGAATTTTAGACCACTTGGGGGCAAAAACACTACAAATAAAACTCTTGACACGCAGGGCTTATACCTTCAAAGTTTTAACGGCTAATGCGTTGCCACACAATCTCTTATTTACACATTCAGAGACAAAAAAGCAACATTATTATTCATAGGAGTTATGTTTCTGCACCTGATCTAGAAATCACACAATGAATTACATCTGTCCTGCTCATTCATGCCTATACTTACCTTGTAACAGATAACAGAAACATCCAAAAGGTCAGCTTTGAAAGACCTTCTAATACCTGATCACAGTTATCTGACCAACGAGGCAAAGTAAAGCACTTGAGTCTAAGCAACTTCAAGCTGTATGCGACATTGCTGATAAAGAAAAAAATAACAACAAAGAACTTGCTCCACAGGCATTATATCGCATTCTTTTATCTCTTCTCCCCCTTTATCTGCTAAAGAAAATCCCACTGGCAGACAGCGGTTTTGACATTTGGAAGGAGTTCAGTTTGTAAGCCATCTACCAAAACCGCTACCTAATGTAGAATGCCAAACACAGTTCACACTAAATAAATCCAAGTTTTGTGGCATAAGCCTATGGTCAGAAACACTAGAACAGTGCAATTATCCAAAGTATGGAGATGCTCCTATAATATTGTCAAGAGACAAGATAATAGTACTCTCTTCAACTAGACTATTTCACTGTCTTCAGGAGTGAGAGGATGCCAATCTTAAACACATGATTCATAAATCATTAAAAAACCCATGTGAAATGTCAGTACAAATACAAATTAGATACAAACATTAAAATGTTGCTTATGTAACCTAGCAAAGCAGAGCTGCAACAACAAAGCCAGCAATAACACATGCCACTTCTCACAAAGTAAGGTTCTTAATTCGGTCAATTATAGGGCTGTGAGCAGCACTGAGGAACATGCAGACAGGCTTTCCTCAATGTGGCGAGTTGGTGTCAAGATGTTTTTCCCTTTTTTACCCTCCTTTTTTCTGATTGTCGAGAGCCTTAAGCACTTCCAGGCATCAAGTGAAAAGGTCTGCCATCCAGCTGTGTGGGGTTAAGAGAAAGTAGCATGCAGGGTTGAGGTGTAGTATAGGCTCAATGAGCTGTGGGCAGACCTTCAGAACTTTTGTTGCAGGAGATTGTTGTTGAGCGCCTTGACTGTTTACTGTGTTTCTGATGGATTAAACAGTTATCTGCTCACAGTCTGCAGCATATCAGGGAAGCATATTAAAGACAATAAGTTTACAAAGTAGGTGGGCTAGGGTAATTTGAAATGTGCATAGCGCACCATAATACCGTCATTCCAGAGCTGAATGACGCAACAGAGAGAGGGGGGAAATGAGTGGGGTTTCCTGTCCATTCCCAAACAGCTGTGGTTGGATCCTAGTTTTCCAAGCATCTGCAGCAGAGCGGAGGAGAAACTACACTTAGGCAAACAAGGGATGTGCTGTCTGTTGTCTATCAACTCTCCCAGGACACAGAGGAAGAGAGAAAGCACTCGCGCACCCTTTCGCACACTTTCTCTAATCTAAACATCGACAGTGTCAGAGCAGGTGAACGCTGGTGAACCCAAACACCCTGTGCACCCTGCTACCCCAGGGGGCTTTCAGCATTTCATCTCTTAGCCTCTTAATCCACAGTGACAAAGCCCGGCAGCTATCTGCACAAGCCACGGCCAAACACAGAGCTCATAACACACATACTGTACACACAGCAACACACACACTGCTCATATCAGTTTAGAAAAAAATTACATAATCCACACCTCTATATGATCAACACCTCTACAAACTGCAGAACTCTAGTTCTGTGGCTGCCATCTGTCTACATCAACTGACCTATATATGTGGTTGAGCGGCCTCTCAGAAATTTCAGAAAACAATGCTGGGGATGTGATGAAGAAATAGTAAATTTCTTCCATTCAGTGAAAAAGAGACAGCCTTGAAAGCTCTGGATTTGCATGGATTACATTTTTTAAATTCTGGCACAACCATATACTATGCTGATAATCATATCCACTTCTCAGCATGTTGTTTTGACAAGCTGAAAAAGTCTAAAAAACTATGCATTACTTGCTATATTGTGATGGAAAACCGAAATTCCATCTAATTCTAAAGTGGAAAAATTTCAGAATGTTTTAAAGGGTAAAGAAGAAAACTTTCTGGTGAGTTGGCGAAACAGAAGAGAGGAAACAAAGTGAGAACTACAGCATCCTCTCATCTCGCCTGGCTTTTCAGAACAAAGGAGCTGACTGGTCAGTCCCCATTCGCTATCAAAGGTGAAACCCATAATTCAATCAGACTCTGAGGTGTGATGATGGATGTCCTCAGCTCTGCTCGGGTCCTGAGTGAGTAAGGAGGCTGGCCAAACACAGACCACATACCATTGTTGAGAGAGTCCAGGAATGCTGGTTGGATGAGCTGACCTCTAAGCGAGGACAATGTGAAGAGATGTGGTTAAGAAAAAGTGGAGGCCCAGTATGTTCCCACTAATGAGAGCAGTGACAGCTTTCTGTTAAATGCGTGGAAAACTACTTCTGCTCAAGACAAGCACGCGTTGATTTTTAAAATTTTTATCATGGACATGTACAACCCAAGCATACTCCGCTCAACTCTTCATTAAACTAAGGAATTACTAATGACTCCTTTGAGCTATCTAAAGCATTTACAGAATGTGAAGTCAGAACCTGCAAAGTTACTGTAAAAACACAACGACAATATGCACACTTAACACAAATAAAACTTAAGGTGATTAGATGTGATGTATATCAAGTTGCAGATCAGAGGACATAACCGGTTCGGTGAAATTCACATGTGAATCCATATAAAAGGAATAGTATGACATTGTGGAAAATATATTTATTTTTTCGGGCTGTTACCGAGAATTGGATAACAAGATTAATACCGCTCTCATATATCTGTGTAATATGAAGCCGGAGCCATCTCATTTGTTTATCCGTACAAAAACCAAATCATTGTGGTTCAACAGGGAGCAATGTGCTGGACATTTTCTTAGCTGAGAGCAGTGCCTTCCTGGAGTATCAATTAAACAAACGAGATACAACATGTTTATTTGTGTTCTTTGGAGGTAGTGGTAGGCTAGGTTTTTTCCCCCTTTTGCCAGGCTTTATGCAAAGCTAATCGCCTTCTGGCTTCAAATTCACATTTAGAGCACAGACATGAGTGGTATTGATCTTCTCATATACTGTAACTGTTTTTAAGTAAGTAGTGAGAGAAAAAAAAGGAGAGAGAAGCGAAAAAAGAGGGCCTGAAATATAGAGATGGTTACTCCACTGCGACTGGACGAGAAGGTGTGTATGGTAACTCTTCTCTTAAGCGTTTCTGTCAGCTGCTTGTGGCGCAGCTCCGTGCTGCTTTTTGTGAACGGGAAGTCAGAGTATCATCTGTAAGATTTCAACTCTGGAAAATGGACAATCTCTTACATGATATTATTGAGGAAAAATGTCTCTCTTTTGAAAGCGTTAATTTCTCTGAGGAATACACAGTGAATGCCTTTCTCTCGCAGTTTTTACACATTCACAAGGGGGATATTCCGCATTTTATCAGAGGTGCTGAAGTTAAACTGTGTGGATTTGTGGTGAGATTTCTGCCTGATCACAGGTGTTACATACATAGATGTATTAAAGATAAACAGCACCAACTTATGAGAGATACCGCCGGACCCGTGCCCATGTCTTGTGTAAACAGGGATGCTGCATGTCATAAGGTTTGGCATAAAAGGTTTCCACATGTTGAGCAGTCCAACAGGGGTTAACAGGTTAATCTGAAAATCTCAGCTTGTTGTAAAAACTGCACCCCAATCCCTGTCCCTCCAGATACGTTTACAGACTGACAGTTGATCGCTAGCTAGCCCTATTTGATTTGGTGAAATTACAAATTTTTGTTCACCAGGGTGTTTGAGGCCACTACCAATTTTTGTCTCTCTGACAGTGAATCTCAGAAGCTGTGTTTTTCATGCGTCAAGTGTTGATAGCACTGACACTTCATAGGCCAGTTAGTCCTTTGGTCTTCTACCTCTCAGACTAAAAAGGAAATAACAAAAACATCAGACGGTTTGAAAATTATTTGCAATTATTGGACAAGTCAGCCTTTGCTTCCCCCTGATATTTCTCTGGAATGCCTAAATCAGCTGTTATATCATCCATTGAAATGTCTGTGAAGATTCCCAGTGATCCAGATCATGGTTATCCAAGGAGGGTTAAATCAAGGGCAACTGAACTTGACACATGACAATCCCAACGACAGTCGTTCACACTTGGCCTCAGGTTACTCTAGTGACCACAACAACTGTCGTTAGAACAGCCATGAGCACTAACATGTTTATATTATTGACACTTTATTAGAGTTTTCTCCACTCGTTCCTCTTTACTTTCTAATATCGGAAGATTTCTGAGCTGTGCTGGGAGTCAATAGGACATTGTTTAATGTAAATTCATAATCAGTTTTTTTTTTTTAATCAGTAAAAGAGAAACCTTACAGATTTTCCACCAACTATACACTTAACATAAACTATTTATTTTATAAGCTCTCATTTATATCTCTTTGTTCTAGTTCTTGTTCTAGTCATTTAAATGTACCATACTGATACTTAATAAAAATTATTATGTATCTATAAAGAAAGTAACATAGGACTATGGGGTTGAGCACCACAATTTAATTTCTGAATGGTGGCAAAGTGTTGAAGGTCGACCTTTCTGTGAGCTTGTGTGGGTAAGGACTCAACTGAGAAGTGCACATTATGGAGACAGTCCATCTGCTTGACATATGGTGCCAATTACCAGCTGATGGGGTTGCCGAGGTAAAAAGGCCAATCCATACTGGTCCTTCCCACCCACGTTTGCACAAGCAGCCATTCATCAGGCTCTGCAAGAACACCTCCCACCCAAATCCTTAACCAAACCCCAACCTGTCTAGAATGGACAGGCAGCCTACACATGGCTCCTTGACTCAATGTACAGATAACTCAAAGTCAAGTATACACGCTGATTTTCAGGTAGGTTCATTACAAATCAGGGCACAGCTGCAATTTCACTACTTTTCATCCCGGCTTATTTTTTGTTGCCAAAACTCACAGATTAAGAGTTTATATGAATGACATTGGGACAATGTAAAATATATTTAATTGCTTGAAGATAAAACTCTACTGTTAGTTCCTCTCTGACTCATCTTGACTAAGATGTATTACTCTGGCCTTTCCTCTGCCACCACCAGGTTAGAATATGACTCAAAAATGGCTAATGCTCTGTACAATTCCCAATGCTGTTAAGCATTTGTATGTTTAACAGGTATTAGATCTTAAAAAGGTGTCCAGTAGAGTTTTCTTTTATGCAAACAAAAATTGTGTTTACATTCACTGTTAGTCACCAAAACTCATTATGTGTATTCCTTGAGTTCAAAACAAAACATGAATATAGTTCCTTCCTCATTCAAAACATTTGTAATACCAAAATTTCCAAAATTTTAAATATTGTTTACACACATGTTAACGAACTTGATGTCTTCTTCTCTGCCACCCGTAGATCGGTGGAATAGCGCAAAACCATTGACAGGGCTTTGTATTATGTCACTTGCATTAGACACATTTTAGCCTGTTGGAATGCTAATAAGCTAAAATTACCATGTTTGGATTAGACAAAGGAAACTGAAAGACAAATTTTAAACTTTGTTTATTTCAGAGATAGGCAATATTGAATAAATCCTTCAATAATTTGCCTACACAAATTGTCATATGTACAATTGAATTAAGAATGTGTGTCCCCGATTGCACACAAATCTGTTGGTACACTGAAATTACTTCATTCATTTTCTCAAATGTGTAAAGATCTAGCCTGAGCTGAAAATTTTATTATTTCCCATTCCTGTTCTGAACATAAAAAGAATGATTCATTCATCCCCGCATTTTGGAAACTGTCACATAATAATATGAAGCTACGTAACTTACATCTGGGTAATAACATTCATTACCGCTCACCCCTTTTACCAGCCTCTAAAACTTCCTGTCGTCTTCAGAAAGATCAAAAGACATGCTGGCGCCTACAGACAGGCGGTCAAAATCCCCTCGGCTTTCATGCAACTTAAAATTGGTTCGTTTTCAGCATTTTGCTACTATAGACGATAATTCAAATAATTTAGTTTCTTCCAAAGATATTAATATAATGGTATAATTTCCGCTCTCTTGCGAATGCCATAGAAGATTGGTGCTATAATATACACTATAGTAGGCCAGCATGAAAAATTTAATTTTACTCTACATTAGGCGTCAACTCTCCAAATCTGCTGGCCATTATTTAGGTTGCACTAGCTAGTAATGTGAAGAGGCAAAACATTGTTTACCCATCAGCTCTTAAATAATGAAGGTGTTATCGCCCAATGTTATTATAAACTTGCATCACTGAATCTTAGCTCTCTTTGCTAACTCTCCACCTTCTTTTTACAAGTGAAAGCTCATCACTCTTCTGATGCTGTCCTTGTGTATAAAACTCTGTTACATTTCAATGTTGCTTCTGTTAATGTCTGTGTGAAGCTGTCCAACTTTGACAGGTGAAATATATTATTTTTATAAATACTATAATTAGTGTTATTAAAAGCTTTGGCATCCTAGTGTGTCCACCCCCCCCCCCCCCCCCCCCCCCCC